>NW_025920379.1:0-142465 GCF_902686445.1 Sciurus carolinensis
GTTGCAGGTAGCCTAAGGAGTAAGTGCCTCTGTGTTGGAGTGTCTTACCTTCTGATTGATATGCTAGTTCCCCAAACAAATGGCTGTCCTAACTCCACCCCATCCTTTTCCTTACAGAGGAAGCCAGTTCCTTGTGGTCTTGGTCCCTTTACCTGTGTGACTATAATAAAGGAGAGGTGGGCTACTCCATGTTGTTAGAGGCCAGATCTGGTATGGCCTGATTCATCATGCCCCTTCACATTAGAAAAGGGTATTGGCACTTGAGATTTTATTGATTAGATGTTTATGGGTAGTTAATAGATTTATAGCCAGCATAATCCTCTGTCTATTAATCCTTCCCTCATCCACACTGGATGTGACTTAATTCCCTGCAATTTGTACTTGGATTTGGGATGCAGCATTGTAATTCAACATGTGTATACAGTGTGTTGTGATCAAATAAGGGAAATTTCAATGTTGTCAATTGTTATCAATTTTTTTGTTAAAAAGCAGGAAACTCTTCTCTGATTATCTGAAATGTATAAGTAATTATTATAGCTAAATCACCCTATTGTGCTATAAAATATGAGTTAATTTTCCATCTTAACTTTTTTTGGTATATCTTACCCACAATCTATCTGATTACATTTTTAAAAGATCTAGTAGGCTCTTCTCTTCTCAACTTCTGTGTGATCACCTTTTTCAGTCTCAGTGTATGAGTGCCAACATATGATATTTGTGAAAAATAAAAATTTTCTACCACTACTAGCAAAAGACAATATTTCCATGAAAATGGCCAGTAAAATGACACAATTTGCTCCATTCACTCATTCAGTATTTTGGGTTTGTCTGCCAGAATAAATCAAATAAAAAGTTTAGAAATATATACATCATAATCCATATATGTCCATGCTTTATGGATCACATTTGATCACTAGGACTTAGATATCTTTTTTCATGACATCAGTGAACATATAAATGCCATTTGCACTTTGTTATAAATTTATTTCACATGAGTCTAATAATTATAGGCATTTCTTATAGTATAATGTTAAGTGGATAAATATTAGCATTTAATATTTGACTTTTAGAAATCATTTTAACCCAGGCATTAAATACTGAGACAGTAGGATTGCAAGTTCAAAGCTAGTTTCAAGAACTTAGCAAACATCTAGGCAACTTAGCAAGAAACTGCCTCAGAAAAAGAAAAAAAAAAAAAGAAAAACTTGGGTATGTGGCTCATGGTTAACCCTAAACATGGGTTCAACCCCTGGCATCAATAAATAGATAAAGAAGATTTATAAATTGCTCTCTCTCAAAAAAAGTTGTATTATGAAACAAAACAAAAGGTTTCATTATGTCACATCATTTCTGTCACATACAAAATCTCTAACTTGTGACATTTCTGTTTTATAAAAATAAAGCATTCTTACACTCATTGAATAAAATATTTTAATCATCTTTACTTCAAGTCCATTGAATGACATTAAGTTCAGTGTGGCCAAGGAATCTAAAGTCCTACAAAAAGAATTAATAAAAAGCAGATGGGTGAAGTACCATGTATTTGCAATAATATTCAGGAATTTATAGATTTGTTTTTTTATTGCTTAAACCCAGTGGAAACTTATCTTTTGAAAATGAATTTCTGTGCATGTAAAAGAAAAAATTTACATTCTTTCCTGAAGTAAGCACAAAAGAAAGGGACACTATTTGATACAATCCTAAGCACAACTATTCTTTCTCCAAGTAGTGCCAGCAGTTAGCCCAGAAAAATGTATTTCTAGTCATTCTGCTCTCTCCAGATTTAAAATGCAATCATATCAGTATATGCAGCACTGTATATATATATATATATATATATATATATATACACACACACATATATATGTGTATATATATACACTATATTGTATATATATATGACTAAAATTATGTAAGTATATTATAGTGATATTGTAAAGAAAGAAAGTTCTATAATAATGTCAATGATGACATACCATTGATAAAAAGCATCTGGGGAATGAAAAGCATTCAAAAATATGTGTTAATCCTGTGGTATGTCCCTTTTCAGGTGTGATCCATTACACTGAAGACTGACATAGTACACTCTAAGAAATCTGGGGAAAGAAAAAAGTTCTCTGCCATCAGTCAGGTTATCTGAGAAACACTCTCCAAATAAGGGTCTTAGGAGTGATGCTGACAACTTCGTCCCTGGATGCTCTCTTTTACCAGGCACTGATATGATACTTTCTGCACTGGAGAAATGCAGCTGCCACCAGATTCAACATTCTGTGTGTGAGGATTAGAAATCACATTGAATATAACATAAAATTCTGAAATAGGTCACATTTGAAGAATCCACATCTGGTAATAGGAAGGAAAGTTTAAGCGAGTAGATGAATAAAACATCACACATGAAAAAGAGAAATGTCCAAAAATTTCAGAATTTTTATTTGTTATAGCTCATAGCAAAGACTGCAGAACACTCCCTTTAATATCTGGAACAAGTAGGGAGTCATGATAGGAAGTATGCCATCCTACAATCACAAAAATCATGGTTGGTGTATGATTCATACGTAATCACACATGTTTCCCCATACTAGTGAGAACTACTCAGCAGTGAATTTGAGTTAGACAACTGGACAGAAGTAGAATTCCAGGAGGACACTTCTCTGCAGGCTCAGTTGCAAGATTCTGGGTCATAAGACCTTGTGGATGGGCAGACCTCAGGGTGAAGTTGTGAAACTAGCACATATCTGTTCTCTCTTCTGCAGCAGGAACATCATCCTGTATCTCTTGTGGGATGAAGTGATATACAAACCTATTATTTACGCACCACTTAGCTATACATGTGTAGATGCATATGCTTTAGGTTGTGTTTATCACACAGCTCATCTTCACCACTATGCCAATCATCTCATCCTCCCCTTCTTTCCAATAAGGTAAAAACAGATAATGGGGATAAGGCAGGTGAGATTGCTCCTGCTTCAAGAAAGTGGGATTGGGACTGAAATCCATGTAGGCAGCACTTTCTACCTTGGGAAAATACTTATGCTGAAAATGTATGGAAAACACAAGGAGAAATGAAAGGCACATCAGGGAAGGCAAAAGCATCACCAAGCCCATGTTAGCTCTGTAAGCAAATCTGTTTTAAAATTCACGAACTCCAGCAAAATGAACAGCAAATTCCTGGACAAATTTCTGGAAAATAAACGGCACCTATTTGTGAGAAATAGACGTTATAACTATTGGTTGCTTTTGAAAGTTGCCAGATACAAAGTACAGCTCAGGATTTACACTAAGAGCTATAATATTTATATTATCACTATTGTAAACTTCTGAGAAAAGTCACTAGAAGAGAAAGCATTCTTTAAAAGAAACAAGAAGCCCCAGAGGCACTTATTTACAGACCCACAAACTGTCATTTCTGGGAAACCCAAGCAGTCCTTCAGGAGAGTCCATCTCTCTGATTGATGTAGTGATGGAAGATTCAAGTCATACTTTCCTTTTCAACAGCTTTGGCTTTTCTGTGTCATTTTGTTCTTCATGTCTTAATGACAAGAAAATGATATAGGCTGACACTTATGAGTTGATGGAAAAGACATAAAAAATCAAGTTTGGGAAAAAATCTGAAAGTTAGGTAGCATTAGTAAGGCAGGATATGACCTAAATGTTCCTCAAAAATAAATTAGATTCAGTCATTTTCAATGTGTCGGAAATTAGAAAGGGTATTTTTATTGACATAAAGGACTAATGAACATAAATATTCTTCCTCCAAAATATTGTGAATTTTATTCCTGGGTGTTTTGGAACCAAAAATGGAGAACTACCAGGATACTCATTTGATGTTTTAAAATATTTAATGTATTTTAAAACCTTAGCATCATGGTCCTCTCATTTGCCATTTCCTAACTAATAGAGCACAGGGTAAGAAAATTTTTAATTGATGAAATTAAATTGGATTCAAAGACTACTTGAGAAAATACATATAAGTAGTTTATAGCAAAGTGAGATGCCCATTTGTGAAATAAGGTTTGTAATATAAAACCTCATTTCCTTCTAAAGATTTAGAAATTTATAGTTATTCCAATTATAGGAGTTCCTCACATCAATAGTTCTTTTTGAATTAAGAGGACAGTAGAAAAATTATAATTAATAATTATTCAAATTTAAAACTTATGGTTTCTCTGATGCTATGTATACAAATAAATAATATTTAATATCTCTAGATGACATATTGTATGTAATTTGTGTCACTAGAACTCATCAAATAAAAATAAATGTAACGATAAAATTACTTGATATTCCCTATGAAAAAATTACTCACTTTAAGGTGATCTAAATTAAAGAAGCAAATATTCTTAGAAGAAAATATCTTCATTTGGCCATACAAAACACAGTCCTCTGTGCTGACTAGTACTGTTGGATCTAACATATCCTATTCACATACCAGAAGTCACACTAGTAGGCTCAAATTTTCTCCTTTCACAGCCTTTCTTGAACCTCAGACACAGTAATTATGCATCTGAGGATATGCAGACTCAGAAGTCTATGGGTTTAGGTATTCTAGGTCTTTTATTCTTCCATGTGAATTTTAGTACTATTTTTTCTAGGTCTTTGAAGAATGATAATAGTATCTTGATGGGTTCACATTGATTCTGCATATTGCTTTTGATAATACAGTCATTTTACCAATAATAACAAGAACATTGAAGTTCATTCCATCTTTTAGAGTCTTCTACATTAGGTGTTCTATAAATTTGATTATAGAGCTTGTTCTCCTCTTTGACCAGATTTATTCTTAGAGAATTTTGGAGGCTATTTTGAATGGGACTGTTTTTCTGTTTTTTTTTTTTTTTTTTTTTTTTTTTTTTCTAGCGTATTCACTATTGATCTCTAGAAAAGCTATTGATTTTTTTCATGTTGATCTTCTGTCTTGTTCCATGATTGAATTTATATATCACTTATAGAGATCTTCTGTTGGAACATATTGGTTCTTCTATGCAGAGGATTATATAATCTGCAGTTATAATTTGAATCTTCCCTATTGATATCTTCTTTATTTCCTTCTATTTCCTAGTTGCTATAGCTAAAATTTCATGTTCTATATCAAATAGGAGTGGAGAGAGTAGACATCATTTTCTTATCCCTAATTTGGAGGAAATGATTTTAACTTTTCCATGCTTCATATGATATTGGATTTGAGTTTGTCCTCTATAGTCTTTTTTATGTTAGGGTAAGTTCCTTTTAAGCCTAGTTTTTAGAGGATTATATCAGGAATTGCCACTATATTTTATAAAGACTTACTCCAGCTGTATTGATATGATCATGTGATTTTGTTTTTAATTCTACTTATATGGAGAATTATATTTATTTACTTGAATATGTAGAACCATCCTTACACACTGAAACCAACTAAGTCATGATCTAGTCTTCTTAGTGTGCTTTTGTATATGATTTGCTAATATTCTATTAAATTTTTTTCAACTGTGTTAGCAGGCATGTGGGTCTGTTGTTTTCTTTTGTTAACCTATGGTTACCTGGTTTTGGCATCAGTGTAATTTCAGCTTCACCATATGAATTTTGAAGCACTTTCCTTCCCTTCCATTTCATAGAGTAATTGAAGAAGCAGTGACATTTGTTATTTTTTAAAGGTATGGTAGATTTCACCCAAAGTTACATTCTGTCTGGGATTTTGTATTTCACATGACTTTTTTTAAAAAAATATTTTTACCTGGGTACAGTAATGAACACTTGAAATTTCAGTGGTCAGGAGACTGAGGTAGGAGAACCACTGATTCAAAGCCAGCCTCAGAAACTTGGCAAAGCTCTGAGCAAGTTAGTAAGACCCTGCCTAAAAATAAAATACAAAAATGAACTGGGAAGGAGTTGGGTTACAACTTAGTAGTAGAGTGGTTGCCTAGCATGGGTCAGACACTAGGTTCAATCTTCAAAACAACAGAAAAATGAAAAAAAAATAAAGGTTAACTTTTTAAAAAGTGTGAGTATCTCCTTGAAAAAAGTGGGGACTGGAGATGTGGCACAGTGGAGAAACATTCCTGGGTTCAATCTTTAGTATCAAAAATATATTTTTTATTAGTGTGTCATAATTATTTTAATATTTTGTCCATTATGACATATTTATATATGTTCAGAACATCTTTTGATCAATTGCATTCCTCAGTGCCTCACTTTCCCCTCTTCTCCTTCCCCATGAGTCTGTACTATACTGTTGACCTTCTATTTTGTTGAAATTCCCTATATATATTTTTTTCAATTTCAGTTTTTATTCTTGCTTTCATATATGAGAGAAAACACTTGACTTTTGTCTCTGATTCTGGCTTAATTCACTTAGCATGATGCTCTCCAGTATCATTCATTTCTCACAAATGACATAATTTCATTCTTCTTTATGGTTGACTAGAATAAATACAGTTGTGAAGAGATGTGTAGATGCTATTTCCTGGGAATATCACCTGCCAGCACAGAGGATCTCCCATATTCATGTTCAGCTTGCTATTGTGTGAGCCAGAAAATGGAGACCCAGGGAGGAGAAGGTCTTACCTGAAGCATGTAGTGCCCTCCCATCTATGACTCTGATTGCTTTCACACCCACTATGTAGCCTGGTCAATTCTAGAGTGTTCTTCTGTCTCTGTTTTGACTACTAATCTGTCTCTGTGGTGCATGTTTCCATGACAGTTTTGTGTCTGAGAGAAGGGAGTTTGCCTGAAGTTGCAATCTCAGCATCCTCCAAGTGTTAACCACAGGACTCAGTTCCTTCCCTCCTTCAGAATAAGGGAACTAAGGGGGATTTCATTTCTTAAAACAAAATAATTCTATCCATGAGACTCTACCCCAATGACCTAATGTCCTCCAAGTCCTCACTTCCTGTCATCACTTTGGGGGCTTATGATTTCAACATACAAGTTTTGGAAGCACATAAATATTCAGACCATAGTAAAAAGTGATACCCTTTCTTTGCTAATGGTATCATGTAAGTGCCTGATGCCTAGATCTCAGTGCATCTTCCTATTTACTTCCTGCATCCTTGAAGGCATGTGTGTCATCAACTTATCCTCTCTAGACAGTCTTTCTTCTTTTCTGATGGGGTAGCTGGGTCACTCACCTGGACTTCACAACTGAGTGTGAGAGTTGAGAGATTGTCAACCCACACTTACTTACAGGAACTTTAGGACCTTGGAAGCTGGGTGATTAAGACCCCACACCCAAGGGATTGTGGAAGTGGTCACCAAAATAGTTGAGTGGATCAACTTTGCCCCATTCTCAAGAACTGCAGTCAGAATTGTACACAAATATGGAAGTCACATATTGAGCCCACATGGGAGATGGAGGAAATAAGTTGACACTGGATGAACATGGAAGACATTGGTTTTGCCTAAGTTCATACAAAGCCACCAATACATTAAAATCTCTACTCTAACAAGGATCTAAGACTGGTCATTTTGCCTCATGTCTGCACAACCAAGCTTCTGAAAGCAGGACCTGGAATTAACTGTCAAGTCATCTCTATGAACTTGGCATTAAACTGTCAAAGACTATTACCCAAAGAACCCTATTTTTAGTAGGATATGTGTACTCATCAGGTTGGTCATTGGATTGAGAAGTGGTCTTTGAACTTGAGGTCTCCAGTTGAATGGAGAAAGTACAAAATCCATAAGGCCTTTTGCTGTGCTGACAGTAGAAAATGATAATATATCCTGGTTCCATTTATTGCTGAGGTCTTACCATCACTGTTTCCCCACCAACAGCATTGCTACTTTAGTTTAAAAATGTATGTACATTAAACACAAGATCCTGGGAATCATGTAATGTTAAGAAATCTTTTAGGTGGAGAATAGTATGATTCATACTGTTGTGGTCAATCTCAGCTCTTTGTCAGGCTTGATTTTTTTTCTCTTTGATTTAACTCTATACTTTGAATATGCAAGCTTCTTATGTGGTTCAAACTTTACCCATGTTAAAAGTCCACTGAAGTCTCCTCTGTACCCCTGTACTCTAGTCTTCTCCCACTGCCCTTTGTATCTTTTAATTTATTTCAATATTTTTTACTGTTTCTTGTTCTGATAGGTGGCAAGAATGGTGATATGTCCCTTCTAGATGTGAAAAAGAAGAAGGATAGTGTTGGCTTATATACCAAGGATAATTTCAGGGAAAAATGCATTTCTTAGGCTAAGAAAATCATATACTTGATTGGTCTTTTTATATTTTGGGCAATAAATAACAAAGTATATATCTTAGGAGAAAATGAAGAAAAACATTTTATTTCAAATAGTATCACCTTCATGAATCTAGGGCTAAAAAATTACCATCTGGAAAATGTACAGAAGCTTTTCCCACTTTAGTACACAAGTCTCTTTGACACCCTCCAGGTGCCATTTTCCTATTGTTACAAAATCAATGGATTATGTAATAATTGTGGTGGTCCCACTGTACATCAGTTTTTCTATCCATTCATAAGTACTATATATTATTGAAAATGATTCTTGAATTTAAGCTCATCATGAGTTTTTTGTGGGGTAATATCTTATTTGTCTTTCTTATCTAGCTTATGTACCAGTTTAATATTGAAAACTCTCTAATTTTTGTTATATTCAAATGGGAACATTGCAGTGATGGGAGCAAATTCCAACCTTCCAAGAAATGAAATCAATGGAGTTGGTGTTTCACATTAGCATATTATTTCAGTGCTGTCTTTATTCTGATTTATTTCTGGACCCAATATTATAAATACATCAACTGAGCAAACATTGAAATCACTCACTCTAAGACACATTTTTTGTAAGACTCTTACTACTCACCTCAGAAATTCCTCCATACACAACTTACTGAGCCCTCTCTACTCATCTCAATCTTTCTTCCACCAATACTTCAGTGAGTCATACTTAATTACCTCAGGTGCCCCTCCCACAGACACCAAGGAGCCATTTCACACACCTCATAGTATACTTTTACACATATCATACAGAACTCACTACTCATCTCAGATGCCTTTCCCTAAATAACTAAGATATCCCTCCTCACACAACTCAGTGTGCCCTTCATATACATCTCAGGGATTACTAATCACTACAAAAGTCATTACCCAACTTAGAAAGATGTTGCTACAATCTTGAGTCCTCACTCTATTCCTTTGCAAGCCCTCACTAAGTACCACAGAGTGCACTATTAATTACCTCTGAGAACTCTCACTACACCTAATAGTGCCTTTTCTATTCAAAATACAGACCTTCCATATACATCTCAAATAGCCCTACTTACTTTCCTTAGGAAACACTCATACTCACATAAAGGAGACTTCCTATACACCTCATATAGCCCTCCTATACACTTCACATGGCACACTCTATATAACTGTTTATATCCTCACTACAAACCTCAGGGAACCCTCTCTTGACACCTCAGAGAGACCTTCCTACATGCCACCAAGATATCTCCCTACACACTTCAGAAAGCCCTCCCTACTCACATTAACTGCTGTTCCTACACATCTTTTCTTATTTTTTTGATATGATGGATTTTCACCAGGGGGCTCAATGACTGAACCATACACCCAGGCCTTTTTATTTTATTTTATTTTATTTATTTTGAGACAGGGATCCAATAAGTTGCTCAGGGCCCTGCTAAATTATGGAGGCTGACTTTTAACAAGCAATACTGCTCTCCGAGAATCCTCAGAAATTTTAATTACTAATGTGCCACTTTACCTGGCTTAATAAAATTTTCAAAGATTATTTATTACATGCTAATATGGATCCACTTAATTTATACTATAAAATACACATTAAAAATTTTAAAATACATAAAATATATTTTTAAGAAATAGCACATGCTATTTATTTGTTCTTGGATATCATGAAACTGCATCCTAGTGCTCAAATGTGACCCAAAAAACTTGGACACATATGGAAATTTGATTTATATTTTTCTGTTAATTTTTCTGGATTATCATGGGAGATGACACCAAAACACTGAATGAGTAAATGAAGAATATTGTGTTACTTTACCTGATTATTACTTGTGGAAATGATTGTCTTATCCTAGTGGTGGTAGAGAGTTTTTATTTTCCACAAATACTGGATGATGGCAGTCATGTGTTGAACCTGAAAATGTTGATCACAGAGCACCCAAAAATGAAAAATATTCTGAGATCTAAAAAAAAGGGAATGAGATAGACAGTGAATAACAAGTGTCAAAAACATTTAAAAGGGAAAAGCAACTCAGATTTTATAGCACACTAGGGTGATTTCGGTCTATAATTATTCTCATACAATTAAAAATAACCAGAGTTGACTTTGTTGGTGTCAACATAAAAATTATAATATTTGAGAAGATGAAAATTACCTTAATTTGATCATGACACACTGAATACACAGGTTGAATGATAATATCCAAATACAAATAGTATCTTCAATTTAAAAATTAAACAAAAATTAACCAAGTATTTTCATCACTGTGGATTTTTAAAGGGTATCCCATGTTCAGGAATATGTAAGTTTTCTCATTTCTCTTCATATTATGCCATATAGATCTCCATCTTCTAAACATTTGAAAATGATTTAGTCTCAAACGTGATTTTCTGTTGACTGTTGTTTTTAATGTGCCTGTAAATAGTTGTAAAATATATACCCATGATTTTAGACATTTGAATTAATGCACAACATGTATTCTATAGGAAATATTCTATCAGTAGATCAATATTAAATTTTCTGTAGCAGGTTTAAGATTGGGATTCTGAACAAGAAAATTGTATATACTACATGACATAAAAATAAGGATTTTTTTGAAGGTCCATTTTTCAGGCTTGGGTAAAATGATATTTATTTAGTGAAAACCTTACAATTCAATGACTCTGAATGTAGTTTAACTGTGACATCAATTCCTATCCCAATTCCAGATAACTTAGTAAAAATCATTAGGATATTTCTTACTAATATTTGGTAACTTCATTTGGCTCACTCAGGACAGTTATTGTAGTGATGATAATAGCAGGGATATAAGGTGGATAGTGTGTGGATTTGAAAAAAATTAAAAAACACAAAAGATCTTGCTATGGGTATGGATATAATGTTCTAATATTATGGGAAATTTTTGAGGAAACAATAGAAGTTGCCTCAAAATCTCAGAAGGTACATGTATGGTCAAATGCATAAATAAAACATAATGGCCAATATTTCTAAAGGTCATTATATGTAATAAACACTTTTATATTTGTTACATCATTTTCTTTTATATATAATACCTCTCAAATATAGGTAATAAGACTGCCTGCATTTTATAGACAATCAAAATTTAACATTGTAGACTGTTCATTGTCACACTTGAACCCAATGGAAGACCACAGATGCAAATTTAAACAATGTGTCTTAGAGGGTTCACTCCATTTAATGTTGGCTTAGTTGATGAATTAAAGGTATTATATCTGAAAATATACCAGAAAAAAGATAACACTAAAATAATATATTCATGTATACAATTACTCCATTGATACTGATTTTTTGAGAGTTAGAATTCTCCACGATTATGGAATTCTCCCAACTGAATTCATCAATCTGTAAAGAATCCAATATGTACCTGGGACTTCATCAAGTGGTAGAGCACTTACCTCATATGCATGAAGCACTGGATTCAATTATCAGCACCAAATTAAAGAATAAAATAAAGGTATTGTCATAAAATAAATTTAAAAATCCCCAAAAAATTTAAAAAAAGAAAAAAAATGAAAACAAAATAAGATACTACCCCACAAAACTTTAAGATGAGAGTATAAACAAGAACTATTCTCAATAATATATGGTAATTCTGAATGGATAGGAAAGGTGATGTAGAGTGGGAGCCCAACAATCATTATATAATTCAGACATGATTTGTTAATAATAGGAAAGTACATCTGGAGAATGTAAAGAATAAATGTATGCATTTGTGGCCAGTTTATTTTTCACAACATAAACAAAGGGTATAAGATAGTAATGTCACTAATGGTGTTGTGACAAATAAATATCCACATGCAAAAGATTTACATGGACTCACCTCACACCACATTCAAAAACTAAATCTAATAATCACACCTAAATATAAAACTTAAATATATAAAATTCTTGGTTGAGTTTTTAGATCAGTGATAGAGCACTTTCCTAGCATGTGTGAGGCAGTGGGTTCATTCTTCAGATTGATATAAAAATAAATATATAAAATGAAGTAGTTTTTTCCATGTGAAACTAAAAAAATATTAAAAATGTATGAATCCCTTGGGAGAAAACAAGGCAGTAATATTTTTAAAATATTTCAGTAGTCAAAGGATTTTCATTTTGTTTATTTAGTTATATGTAGTGCTGTGAATCAAACCCAGTGCCTCACACATGTCAGACAAATACTGTACCACTGAGTCACAACCACAGAACAAGGTAGTAAATTTTTATGACCTTGAACTTGGTAATGAATTCTTACATACAACAAAAATAATCAGCAGGTAAACTGAATTTCATCAAAATTAAATGTTTTCATGTTCCAAATGGTATTATTAAGAAACACAACCTAAGCATTGGGAAAATTATTTGAGAACTATTTTGTGTATGTGTATGTGTATGTGTGTGTGTGTGTGTGTGTGTGTGTGTGCGTGTGTGTGTGTGGCTGTGGGTGCATTTATGTTTGTGTATTTATAACCCAGAATATATAAAGAACCCTTGCATTTGCATTTCAAAACAACAAAGATATTGACTCAACATATGCCTGTAATCATAGGAGCTCAGAATGCTGAGGAAGGTGACTGGAAGTTCAAGACCAGCATCAGCAAATTAGTGAGGATTTGAGAAACTTAATAAGAACCTGGCTCAAAATTTAAAAAAATTAAGACAGGGCTGGGGATTTGGCTCAGTGGGTAAGCACTTCTGGGTTCAATCCCAGTTTAAAAAAATAATAACATAAAAAATCAAAAGTAGCATGAGCAAAGGACTTGAACAGAAAGTACTAAAGTCAGTAAAAAATGACCAAAGAAGTTCCTCAAAGTGTGCTCATCATTATTCATTAGAGAAATGAAGTTCAAAATGACAATGAGAGCAGGGCACTATGGCGCACTCAATCCCACCTTCTTCAGAAATGGCAGCAGTAGGATGGCAATTTCCAGGCCAACCTGGGAAACTTAGTGAGACACTGACTCAAAACAAAAAGTAAAGGAGCCTGGAGATGTAACTCAGTTGTAGAGGGCACATGGGTTAGGCCCAAATTATGAAACACACACAGGCACATGTGTGAGATACCATGCCACACCACGAAGATGGTATAATTTTTAAAAGTAAAATAGCAAGTGAAGAAAGTGTAACAATGTGGAGAAATTGGATTTCTTTTATATTCCTAGTAATAATGTGGAATTGTGCAGTAGGTAGAGATAACAGTTTGATAACTTCTTAAAAAGTTCAACATAGATTTCCCATATGATGTATGAATTCCACTCCTAACTGTATGCTCAAACATGAATATTCATAGCAGCACCATTTATGCCACTAAAACAGGAAAAGAATCCAAAGACAACCAACAGATAAAAGGATAAACAAGTTTACACATGTATGTGGGGAGTGTTTACATATACGTGCACATATTTACCTACATATATGTACCTACAAATACACATTTGTGGTAGAAAATCACACTGCCATAAAAGGAATAAAATACTGATACATACTAAAACTTGAATATTTTTGAATATAAATGTAACTGAATAAAATCTGAAATGAAGTATCACATATTGCCTAATACAATTCATATGAGATATCCAGAATGTGGAAACTCCAGAGACAGAAAATTGAATGGTGGTTGCCAGGATCTGGGGGGGCATAAAATGGAGTGGTTGTTTAATGAGCAGATGGTTTTCTTCAAGGTGATGAAATGTTGTGAAACAAGATAAAGATGGAGATTAGGTCACAATACTGTAAATGTCACTAAATTGCACACATTAAAATGGTCCTTATTATGAAAAGTTAATGTCAAACAACTTTTAAAATTCTAAAAACACTGAAGTCTACTCAATTGCAGGGAATCTAGTTCTAGATGGTAGAAAGCACTGTGGAGTTGCAGACTCCCAAGTTTATTTGGGATCACAAATCAAAGCATATATGATACCATTAGTGACAGCCAGGAATTGACAGCCTAAGCTATTTCAAGCACCATTTTAAGTTCTTCATATCTTTGGATCCTATTTCTCCCCAAAGTCTTGGGCCCTCATGGAAGAAATTCTGATTTTAGTGAGGAGTACACTACGACTAAGAAACAAAGTCCTTATTCTAAGGTCATTCACCTTGCAAACTAGGGCTGGAGACCACTGATTTGTCTGAATTGTCTGAATTCCGTACTCTTTTGTGATTTATATGACTGTTAAAATCCAGTCAGTGGATGCTTCTGTAAGGAGCTTGAGGAAGAGGGAGAAGTTGCAAAGGGACACCAGAAATATTTTGTGATATCACCCATGTTCACTATGTAGATTTTGGTGATGTGTTCCTGGATAAATGTATACAACAAACAAAAAAGTATACATTACATATGTATAGTTGATCAACCATCATATTACCTGAACAAAGTTTCTAAAACAAATAAATAAATAAAAAGGACTTATTAAAAAAAAAGTAAAACAAAAAAGTAAATAAAAAATTGGAAGGCAACACTCAAGAAGATATACACATTGCACATAAGTAGTTTCTCAACACCAAATCACAGGGGACAGCAAATTAACCCCACATGTATAAATGGACAAAAATCAAACCAATCAACACCAATTGATGACAAAAATGAGGAGCAAAAGGAACTCTCCCACATTTCTAGTGAATTCAAAAAACAGTTTGGTGGTTTCTTACAAAAGTAAACAGGCTTATCTCTGTCACAAAAACCACATTCCAAGTGGTTATCCAAAGGAGTTGAACGCTTTCATCCACAAAAAACCTAATACAAATGTCCTTAGCTTCTTCTTTCATGATAGCCAAGAACAGAAAGCAATCAACTCACCCATTCATGAGCATTTTCCTGTTATTAATAAAAAAAACCTGACATATTCACAAAATGGAGTATTGCTTGGCAATTTAAAAGAGTCAAAAAATCAAACAGAATGGTAAAGGAAAACAACTGATGTGAAATTCCAATCTGGGTGATTCCATCTCTATGATGTTATGCAAAATGCAAAGCAAAAGATGCTAAAAATATTAGTGATGGAAGAATGGGAAACTTTTGGGTGATTTATCTATTTGTAAGATTCTATAATGGTGGATATTGAGAACTAAGTTTTCATCATAACAAAATTACACAACTACTTAAGAAATGTATCATATTGTTAACCTTATATTAGTGTGGCAATGGTAACAAATTTATCAGAGATATGAAAGATGTAAATCACAGGGAAAATATATGCAGGAAAGTCTGTGGGAACTCGGTAGTATATGCTATATTTTTCCATAAAATGAAAATTACTCGAGATAGCATTTTACGTTATAAACAAGCCTTATGCACTTAGAAATCACTATGGTGAGAAGGAAAGATTCACAGCAACTCTCTTGTCTCTAATGTATTTCTTTTTCAGGTTTTTGTGGTCCTGTCTAACAATGCCTAAACCAAATTCATTTTAAAGATTTTTACTTCTTGCCATGGTGGCACATGTCTGTAATCCCAGGGACTTAAGGGGCTGAGGAAAAAGAATCATAGTTATGAGGCTACCTCATCTAATTAGCAAGACCCTGAGCATCTTAGCAGAACCTGATCTCTAAAATAAAAGTAAAAAGAGCTGGAGATGTTGCTCAGTGGTTAAGCATCCCTGTGGGGGGATATATATATATATATCAGCAAATAAAACATGTTATGAAGAAAGCCAATATTTTAAATCCCCAAGGAACCTGAGAGACCCTTTCATCAAACAAGAGTGACCACTTCTTTCTCTGTCCAAAACAAGTGATTCCTTAGCTCATAAGAAAAACTTGATCCAATGGGAATTTACTCCACCTATGCTTGAAAAGAAAATGCTCTGAGATGTTTTCTTAAATATTCCACTTCACTTACAGCATAGTATAAAATATGGGAATGTTGTACCCTTGCTTACCTGATAAAGCTTGAGTGGGAATTCAGCAAGAACATTGATGTACAGAGATGTAGTGGTACACACCCAAGGAAAAATAAAGTGGGGCTGATATTATGATGAGACACAGAGTTTATTATCTGAAAAATATATGCAAGTCATGTTGGCAGGAAAGGCTTTTTCTGTAGTTTGAAGTAAGGACGGAAGGAGGGATGTCTGGCTAAAATACATTGAGTTTACCCACCACAGCTCATGGATGAGCTGTAATGGACACAAAATGGAGAAATTATCTCCCAGCTCTGGCATGGGACATGAATAATGAGGACATACCCACTTAAAATTCAACCCTTACTCCAAAGAGTTTAATGCTTTATGCATTGGACTGGTCGGGAGTGAATGGCTTGGGGATTCCAGGCTCTGCTTGGAGAATGCACTTGTTTTCTCCCCCCAGAGGGTTTTTCTGATCTTGGACAGCATGGAGTTTGAGGAGTGGCTCCCATGACATGACTCCTGCAGTGCAGACACAATCTGAGAACACAGATGAAAGGCCTGACAGCATGATGGCTTAACGGTTCCCATGGCAACCAGAGACATTTACGTTCCTGGTTGCTTCAGACCAAGATTGAAAACAAGCACAAGCTCAGTTGTGATGGTCAGAGAAAAGATGAAGGGAGCAAGTTCCAGGAACCTGCAGTTTTCAAAAATGTGATTCTAAGCTCGTTGTCCAGGAGAGGAGTAGCTAAACTGTCTGCAGGTCTCAGGCCTGTGGTTGGTGGATCACTCCATCTCCAGGCAGGACAAGGAAACTTCTGAAGCCTGAGAGCTCACACTAAAGTTCAGTTTCACTAGGTGATGCTGTTATCCTTTGGTTGCACTGGGCATCATGACAGCAGGCAATTATACCCCACCAGGTCCAGTGGGCCAGTTTGGGCAGAGGTGTGCTTGGTGGAACGTGGATCACCAAACTGAGCACCGGCTCCAGCAATATTTCCTCTAATCCCACTCCTCCAGAACTATGCACACCTGGAATATCCTAGTCAGGAAAATAGCCTATACCCCTAGCAACCACTTGAATGATGGCTGATGAGAGTTCAGGGCAGTGGGGCATCCAGTGAGCGTGGTGGTTTTGGTGATCTTTGAGTACGGACACTTCACACCCATTGAGACTGTTTGCTCCTCTTTTCCAAGAAAGTTCAGAAAAGAGAGCTGGAACCTGGGAAGTGGGTAGTCCAAGTGAAGGTGGGTGGCTCCTCTGGTGGTTAATGTGGAGAGAAAGGAGTCATTCACTCAGCATGTTGGACAGAGGCCGAACACTGCTTACATGCAAGGAGAGATGTTCTGGGCTCACTCCACCTGCAAGGCCACACCTTTTTTGCTGCTGCCTTACAACAAGGCTGCACTCAGAAATTTACCTGCTGGGAATTTCCAAGGTCATCTCAACTCACCTTGACATGCAGAAATATCTTTCCTATCTGTGTTCACACAAGTGTTCATTCTCTTGACCAGAGTAGTGCCTGTCTGTCACAGACCCCTGTGGGATATTGCCATGAATCCTCTTACCATCCCCAGGAGGATGCCAACTACAAGTCAGTGGATGATGTTAGAGCCCATTGGTGGCATGATGAGTACACCATCACAGGGCATAACAACTGATTTGAACATGAACTGTACTGAAAGGACAATTGTTCAAAGCTTCCAAAATGAATACTCAAAGAGGGAGAGCAAGGACATTTGGGTGTCATGGAAATCAGAAGTGTGTTGCTGCCGAAAGCCTACTTCAGTGAAGAAACACTCTAAATCTAGTCAGCCTTCATGGTCTCCTATGATCGCCCACTGCCCGTGGGGACAATCACAACGCGTACGCTCTTCTTGATCACAGGAACCAAAAGGACTTTATTCCACAAGTCTCAGACTTATATTGAGAACATTGACCTATCAGAGAGTAGACTACCAGGAAAATCAGTCTATCAAGGAACAGTCTCCAGGCAGATACCAGGATCACCTCATGTACAACAGCCAACCAGAGTTACTTCCTAAAACTTGTATATGAGTGCAGCTATGTCTGGCAAGCTGCCAAGTGCCATCTTAGAGATCAGACCACGGTGCAGCTCTGGGGCCCTCAGAGCCCGCCCCTGACAGTCTACCCACAAATTCCACGACAATTCTTCAGTTTCAACCTACTCTACAAATAGAGAAAGTAGTACTTGCCAATTCACTCTGTAAGCAACCATCATTACAGACCCTAATTTCCCTTGCAAGGACCTCAAAATTTCCCCTTGCAAAATTCGTGGATCTTCCTTATTGCTATCAAGGGACAGCTGATTATACATAAGCTGATTTATATTGTTTCTGGCACACAAAACATGAGGAAAGGATTTTCTTACAACACAGCCCTTACACACACTAACTACAAATTAAATGAGTTGAATTTGAAATAAGCAACACTGAACCCAGCTCTCAAAATAAAGACTGCACCACAATATCAGAAACATAAACACAAACCTCTGTGCTAAAAGGCAAACATGAAGATGCAACATGGGCAAAACCTGAATATCAAAACAGGAGTGGTTCAAGAATATACGAATGTGGGATAGGATTTCCTGATCAGGAAAAGTGTACCACAGGCATTAGGAAATTCTCGAATCCTTTTTATTTCTTTTTGTTTGTTTGTTTTTAAAATAGCATTTATTTTTGAAATATTAAAGTGTGCATTATAGGAAAAATAATAATACAAGTAAAGAACAAAGTCATCCAGTCACAAGCAGCTTAGTTTGATGTGGCCCTCCAGGTCGTGTGTATTCATACAAAATATCCCATATTGTGCAATTGAGATTGTAGTGTGTATCATGTTTTTCCAAATATCATGAATATTCACCAATTCAAATCCCAAAGCTACATGAGTATTTTTGATAACCAAGAATACACTATACCAACTCAATCTGTTATCCTTTGTTGGGGACAAAATTTCACTGCAGACAGGAATGGCAACAGTCTATAGAAAGACATATTGGCAGAGTTACAACTGAAATAATGCATTCACTTAATGCTCAAAATAAAATGAGACAAAGTAACAGGATTCACCAAGCTTGTTTCATTACCAGATTTCTACTACTAAAGTACTAGCAAAAATGCATGTTCCTAATGAATTAAAGTATTCCTATAGTACAGCCAGAAGATGCACAAACCAGTGGTTCACATGGAAATGTCAATCCTTGAGCACTTGCTCCCTTCTTTCCCTATGTGTACCTCTGTGTCCCTCTGCTGCCAGCCTAACGAGTAAGTACTGATACACACTGCCCAGAGACAAAGCAATTCCATGTCCCAGAAGCATCTTTTCTATCAATTATAACAAAAAAATTATTTACATATAGGCTAATACACTGGCTCTACTTTCCATTTTATTTCTTCACTTGCTTCTACCCACCACCAACCTGCCACTTGCCTAATGTCTCTCTTTTCCCTCTTTGGGTGTGAGTTCTTACAAAGAAGGGCTCATTTGTCATCTCTTACCCTGCAAAGAGAAATCAATTAATTACCAGATAAGTGGCAAACACGAGAACAATATATGATTTACACACTTCTACAGTGAATCTCTTGAGGACATCAATCAAAATCAACAAGAGTCCCTTCTTTTGACATAGGAACTCCAATGATAGTGACAGAGTAGGTCGTAAATTCCCCCATTTCAACTGAATAGTATCAGCAGAAACTAACAGGGATTTAAATCCAAATACTACCATTTTTCATCAAGTCATAAGCAAGACAATGCAAAGAAAAACTGACTAGGAAACTCAGGGCCAAGGGCGTTCAAAAAGCCTCAAAATTGGCAAGGGCCAGGGAGGTATCAAGCCAGTTCAGGTTCTGGATCTTGCCTATCATTTCAGGTAGCCAGATGATGTCAGGAAATATAAACAGGCAAAGGCAAGTAGTGATGGTTCTCAGGGTCTGAGATCCCAGGACCAATATTTGCTGGCAGAAAGGAAACATTCCTCATCCAATTTCAATCACCCTCTCCGTATGTTTTAAACTTTCACTCTCAAGATTTGTTACAATGAGAAAAGGGCTTAAATTCATATCCCTGATCTCTCAATGATTCAGTTGCATTCAGTTACACTGAGGACAACACCTCACTTGGTTACCAATGCTCCTGTGACATGAGAGGAAAAAATGGGAGAGTTCTTCTATACAGGTAGAAGGGGCAGGAATTGGAGATTTCAGGTGTGAATGGCTAGAGGATTCCAGGCTCCGGATGGAGCAGAGTTGGTTTCTTTCTCCAGAGGGGTTCTCGGAACCTTGAGCAACATGGAGTTTGAGAAATGTCTCCAGTGACCTGTTGCTCTCTACTCAGATTCTGCCTGAGGTCACAGAGGAAATGCCAGAGCTCCATTGCATCACGGTTCTCATGGCAACCAGAGAAGCTTCTGCTCCTGGCTGCTTCAGACAAGATTGAAAACAAGCACTAGCTTAGTTGGGATGGTCAGAGGAAAGAAGACGGGAGCCACTGCCAGGGAACTGAGGTTTTCCAAAATGTGATTCTAACCTCTTTGCCCAGGAGAGCACAGCCTGTGGTCTGTGAATCCCTCCAGGACCAGGCAGGACAAGGAAATCTTCTGAAGTCTGGCAGCTCACACTAAAGTTCAGGTCTGCTATGCATCAATGCACTTGTTTGGCTACACTGGGCATCATGACAGCAGGCAGTTATCCCCCACCAGTTTCAGTGGGCCTGGTTAGGTGGAAGAGTGCTTGGGGACATGTGGATCCACAATTTGAGCACAAGCTCCAGAGATATTTTCTTCCTAACCCTCTCTTCCAGAACTGGGCAAACCCGGAATATCCTAGTCAGGAAAATAGCCTAGGGTCCTAGCAACCACACTGAATGATGGCTGGTGACAGATGCTCATGCCAGTGGAGCATGCAGTGAGCATGGTTGCTTAAGTGATCTTTGAATTGGGACACTTCACACCCAATCTTGTGGGTTACTCCCTTTTTCATAGAAAGTTCAATCAGGTGACATCAGGAACCTGGGAAGTGGGTCTTCTTGGTGAAGGTGGATGTATTTTCTGAAGGCTTAAGTGGTGTCGTGAGAGTCATTCACTCAGGATGTTGGATGGAGGATAGGATGGTGCTGACATGCCAGGAGAGATATCCTGTGCTCACTACACCTACAAGGCCACACGTCCTTGGCTGTGGCCTTACAACAAAGATGCACTCAGAAATTTACCTGTTGATAAATTCCAGGGAATCCTCAACTCACCTCGAGATGCAGAAATGACTGACCTCTCTGTGTTCACACATGTGTTCTCTCTCTTGACCAGACTAGTGCCAGCAGGGCACAAGGTCATGTGGAATATTTCCACCAGTCCTCTTAGTAGCCCTGGGAGGATGCCAACTACAATCAGTGGATCACAGAAGAGTCTGCTAATGGCACGAGGAACACAGCATCACGTGGCATAACTCCAGATTGGAACATGCACTGTGCTCAAGGGGCTATGATGAAAAGCTTCCAAGATGAAGATTCAAAGAGGGAGAGCAAGGAAATTGTGTTGGCACTGAAAGCACAAGGCTGTTGGTGCTGAAAGCCTACTTCAATGAAGAGACATTCTAAATCAATACAGTCATCATTGTCCACCATCAAATATCACCCTCAAATTTCACGACATGTCTTCAGGTTCACATACTCTACAAATACTGGAAGAAGTACTTTCCAGTTCATTCTGTAAGCATCCATCATTACAGACCCAAATTCCCCTTGCAAGGACCTCAAAACCCTTGAACACTCGTGGCTCTGTCTTGTTGCTCTCAAGGGACAGCTGATTAGACACATGCTGGTTCATAGCTTTTCTGGCACAAGAACCATGAGAAAAGGTTATTGTTAAAGCATAGCAAGTATACGCCTGATCTACAGTTTAAACGAGTTGAATTTGGAATATGCAGCACTGAACCCAGCTCTCCAAATAAACACTGCATCACAACATCATGAATGTAAACAGAAAGAGCTCTGTTAAAAGGCAGAAGTGAAGGCCCAAAACTGAATATCAAAGCAGTAGTGGTTCAAGAATATCTCAGTGTGGGAATGGACTTACTGAACAGGAAACGTACCACAGGATTTTGCAAATTGTCAAATGCTTTCCATTTCTTGACTTGGTTCAACCCACCACCAAACTACAACATGTCTATGGCTCTGGTTTCCTTCTCTTGGTGTGAGTTCTTGCAATGAATGGTTTACTTTTTTCCCCCTTACCCTTCAAAGAACAATCCAATATTTCCCAGATCCCTGGTAAACATAAGAACAACATATGTTTTTCCTGCATCTACAGTGCATCTGTTGAGGACATCCATCAAAATTAACAAGATTCTCTACAAGTATTCCCTTCCTTTTGACACTGGAGCTCCAATGATAGTGGGAGAGTAGGTGGTAAATTCCCCTTCTCCTGAATGCTATCAGCACAAACTAACATGGATTCAGCCCCAAATCCTACCATTTTTCATCAAGTCCTAAGCAAGACAATACAAAATAAAGCTGTCTAGGAAATCAGGGCCAGGGGCAGCTGTCTTTTGTCTTCAAAATTTGGTTTTCCAATTCACCTTGTGGTTCACATGGCAAGTTCTTAGCTGTGGAAGTGCTCTTCATTGGCAGTTTGAGAGTGTGTCCAATAAGCCTCCAAATTGGCAAGGGCCTGTGAGGGGTCAATTTGAATGTTGTGCCCCTGAAACCTGGTGCACGTTGCCAATCAAGAGATTTTGCTGGGAATAGATGGTGAAAGGACATTCAAGAGTGAGTGGTAAGGTCTGAAGTGATGAGAGTTGACGGATAGGAAGGAACACATCCTCTTAAGAAATGCAGTTGACTAGGGATGCACTGCTGCTTTGAGTGCAGCTCCCAGTTGAAAGGAGTCAATGGAAATTGCTGGCAGGTGAAACTGGTAGTTCTTCAAAAGTGCTGATTGGGCTGAATAAGAGAGAAAAAAAAAAGGTTGAGAGGAGAGGAGGTTTGCACCCTCTGAAGTGTCTTTTCCTGGTTTTTTATTTATTTTTTTCTTTTTTCCATCCCATGGTGCTGGGGATTCCAACCTTGGCCTTTCCACTTGCAAAGCCAGTGTCCTACTGGGTGGTCTATATCATCAGCACAGGAACAACTCCTTTGAAGTACATGACTTGATCCAGTTAGGTTCTGTGTCTCTGAAGTTCTATGCAGAAAAGCAACCCTAGACAAGGCCAATCAGTGACTAAGGAATTTTTAATTCTCCTTTTCACAACAATCTTGCAAATAACCTTTTTTACATCTCAACACCCACAGTCTAGGGGTGTGTCCTGAGGGAAAGAATTATCCTGTCTTTACTTAAGGAGGAAACCGGTAGTAGCACATTCTGAGCAGAAAATTATATCACTGATCTATGGAGCACAGGACAGGAGGAGAGTCAGGACTATGAGGGTATTAGAATATGCTCAGGTTGTTAGTATGAAAGGAGATTTTGGGCGTCATTGTCCATTGCATCCCCAGTCATTACATTCACAGTCTCCTGACACCTTTGATTTTTTTTTTCTTTTTTATTTTCCTTTTGGTATTTGACTTTGGGACCTTCTACCCAGCAGAGTGCAGTGCAAAATGCACAAGCCAGTGCTGGTTCTGGATCTTGCCTATCATCTAAGGTAGCAGTGAGGTAGAGGAAGGTGTTTCTCCTGGGAAATGCCTCATCAACTTAGCCAGAGGATGTCATAAAATATAAACAGGCAAAGGCAACCCTAGACAAAGCCAATCAATGACTAAGGAATTCTAAATTCTCCTTTCCATGACAATCTTGCAAATAACGTTTTTTGCACTGCCCTACTGGGTGGCACTTGAGGTCTGGGTCCCCAGGACCCATAGTGCCTAGCAGAAAAGAAACATTCCTCATCCAATTTCAATCTTCCTCTCGGTATGTTTTTAGCTTTCACTCTCACGTTTTGTTACAATGAGAAAAGGGCTGAAATTCATGTCCCTCATCTCTCAATGATTCAGTTGCATTCAGTTACACTGTGGACAATGCCTCACTTGGTTACCAATGCTCCTGTGTCATGAGAAAAAAAATGGGAGAGCTCCTCTCTCCAGGTAGAAGGGGCAGGCGTCGGGGAGCTCCGGTTTGAATGGCTAGAGGATTCCAGGCTCCAGATGGAGAAGAGTTAGTTTCTCTCCCCAGATGGGTCTTTGGAGCCTTGAGCAACATGGAGTTTGAGAAATGTCTCCAGTGACCTGCTGCTCACCCCACAGATTCTGACTGAGGCCACAGAGGAAAGGCCTGAGAGCACCATGGTTCCTATGGCAACCAGAGAAGTTTCTGCTCCTGGCTGCTGCAGACCAAGATTGAAAACAAGCACCAGCTCAATTGAGATGCTCAGAGGAAAGAAGATGGGAGCGAGGGCCAGGGAACTGAGGTTCTCAAAAATGTGATTGTAACCTCTTAGGCCAGCAGAGCACAGCCTGGTAGTTCGTGGATCCCTCAAGCACCACACAGAACAAGGAACTCCTCTGAAGACTGAGAGCTCACACTAAACTTCAGGTCCGCTAGATGTTGCTACACTCCTTTGGCTACACTGGGTGTCATGACAGCAGAGAGTTATCCCCCACCAGTTCCAGTGGGCCTGTTTGGGTGAATGTATGCTTGGGGACATGTGGATTCCCAAGCTGAGCACCAGCTCCAGTGCTATTTCCTTCCTAACCCTCTCCTCCAGGACTGGGCACACCCGGAATATCCTAGTCAGGAAACTAGCCTAGGGTCCTAGCAAACACACCGAATGATGCCTGTTGACACATGCTTATGCCAATGGAGCATGCAGTGAGCATGGTGGCTTAAGTGATCTTTGAATTGGGACACCTTCACACCCAATCTTGCGGTTTGCTCCCTTTTTCCTAGAAAGTTCAATCAGGTGACATCTGCAACCTGGGGAGTGCATATTCTAGGTGAAGGTGGATGTATCTTCTGACAGTTTAAGTCATTTCATGGGAGTCATTCACTCAGGATGTTGGATGGAGGATAGGATGGTGCTGACATGCCAGGAGAGAGATTCTGTGCTCACTACACCTGAAAGTCACACCTCCTTGGCTGTGTCCTTACAACTAAGATGCACTCAGAAATTTACCTGCTGAGAAATTCCAGGGTCTCCTCAACTCTCATTGAGATGCAGAAATGACTAGCCTACATGTGTTCACACATGTGTTCTTTCTCTTAACCAGACTAGTGCCTGCCTGGCACAAGGTCCTGTGGAAAATTCCCACAAGTCCTTTAGCAGCCCTGTGTTGCCGCCCACAGCAACAATCCCGTGGGAAGGAATTGGAGGCGGACTGGGAATGAATTACTTCTATTATCTTATTCTGGGCTGCTTTCTTGCTTGCTTGCTTGTTCGCTAGTTTATAGAGGAAGAGAGGCTTGCTTGCTTTTAGAGGAAGAGAGGCCTGCTTGCTTTTAGAGGTACTATGCTTTCAGAGAGGCTACACTTGTGAGTGAGGCTGCACTTTTAGAGGAGCTATTTATTAGAGTTCTGCTGCTTCTTCTTAGAGGTGCGTCCTGCATCCTGTCTGCTAGAGGTGCGTGCTAGAGGTGCATGCTAGAGGCGTGTCCTAGAGGTGCGTGCTAGAGATGTGTATTATCAGAGGTGCTTCTTAGTGATGCATCCTGCATACTGCATCCTTTATTCTGACGTGTGTGTGTCCTCCTCTGAGTGAAGAGAATGTCTTATATACACTAAGGCAGCCAATCAGCTTAGGATTAAGTAGCACGATTGGAGCATGCACCACGGTACAAATCAAGAAAGAATGAGGAACATGTGTCAACCACGAGTGCTGAAGAGACATCAACCAATCAGGCAAAAAAGTCAAGAGAGATCACGCTTTGTTAACACTAATTATGCGCCACCTCTTGGCCCAATGCCAACCACCATCTTAGAGCTGCTTAAACATGTCTCTACATCTCCCCCTTTTTAGTTTTAAAAGGTGAAGAAAACTTTAATGGATGCATGATAACCATTACTACACCTGGATCGACTGTGCCCATCTTAGGTGTCCACATGTCTTACTGACATTCTTACCCATCATTGGATAACCAAGAAGCTTGATCGTCTTGGCTCCTGTCTTAGGTTGATATGTCAGCCACAAGAGACTTTCCCATCTTTGGCTACCAGCCATCCATTTGAGACAACAAGCAGTTCTGGCTTCTAAGGTGGCAAGTGCATTTTTTACAGTAACCCTATCCTTTTGTTGGCATAGGTGCATCTTACACATGTAGTAAAATGCTAACAAAAACAGACACATGAATAAATTTAAGTTTCCCAAAACTGGAGTCATGTGTAACATCCATTATCATAAATGATTAGGCAAAAAGGTTTTTAGGGTTGATACCAACATAAGGGACTGGAGAGTGAGTTACACAGGATGAAAACAAGCAGCTTGCTTTGCTGCAGCAAAGAGATCCATCTGTTGCTCCTTAAACTCTACAAGGGCTCTGACAGCTGCTTCCATTTCCACCAATTAAGCCAATTTTTGAGATGTATAGTAGTATCTTGGTAAATAACTACTGCAGCAATACCATTAGAAGAAACATTCAGGGCCTTAGGAATAGGTTGTTTTTTATGGGTAGAAAGTATTATGATGAGGAACCATCTGAATATGTGATTTGACATTGTTCCCCTCTAAAGTTCCATACATTTATGGGCCCTGTGTTCCATTTTTTAAATGATTTTGTAACATCTTGCCCTCAAAATCAGTAACTAATCTGCACTCGTTAACCCAATGTTTTCTTTTTCTGCACTTTGGGCAAAGACCTGGGGCATGAGTTGTAACAGATTTTACTGTAGTCATCTCTTGTCTTCTGTTAGGGCATTGTCTCTTTGCCGCTGTATATATCTGTGCATACACTCCAGGATCATATTGATTTTGAGTATCTATTGAAGTGTATTGGCCTTCTCCTATTAACATATCAACATTGCTACTGTGTTTGTGCAAGCTGTTTTAACAGCTATTTCCTGCCACTGAGCTCTCCAAATCAGATATTGTCCTCTAGATAACACTGCTCTGAATAGCTGTTTCCAACCAGTCATAACTGCCTCTTTAAAGTTTTTCTAATGGTTGATGTTTTCTCTACTTTGGTCCTCAAATATGGGCAGGTTCCACAAATTTTGGGGTTCTTTGTATTAGATGTAACTCTCCCCTACTTTTTTCCATTGTTCCTAAATATTCTGAGTAATTGTTTTCTATTCCTCACTTTGTTCTCTTTCCCATTGTGGCACCTTGAGCAGCCTTTCCTCTATAAATCCTGGGCTTATTTCTGCTAGAGTTTGAATATATGATTGTGCAGTGGTTTCCTTCACTGTCATGTTTTTTGTGACCTTTAGTCATTTGAGTCTTTGACTGACACTTTCTTCCTACTATCCCTTGCCCTTAAACCACTCTGGCCAGAGACTTCCACAAGGTTCCTACTTTCCCTCGCCCTCCTGGGAGGTTCCTCAGTTTACCCACCGTGCCGATTCCTTCCCAGTATGGGCAATCATTTGTTGCCATATGCAGCAACAATCCCATGGGAAGGAATCAGAGGTGGACTGGGAATGAACTACTTCTATTATCTTATTCTGGGCTGCTTTTTTGCTTGCTTGCTTGTTCACTAGTTTATAGAGGAAGAGAGGCTTGCTTGCTTTTAGAGGTACTATACTTTCAAAGGAGCTATTTATTAGAGTTCTGCTGCTTCTTCTTAGGTGCATCCTGCATCCTAGAGGTGCATGCTAGAGGTGCGTGCTAGAGGCATGTCCTAGAGGTGCGTGCTAGAGATGCGTGTTATCAGAGGTGCTTCTTAGTGATGCGTCCTGCATACTGCATCCTTTATTCTGCAATCTAGAGGTGTGTGTCCTCCTCTGAGTGAAGAGGAGCCAATCAGCTTAGGATTAAGTAGCACGATTGGAGCATGCACCACGGTACGAATCAAGAAAGAATGAGGAACATGTGTCAACCACGAGTGCTGAAGAGACATCAACCAATCAGGCAAAAAGTCATGAGAGATCACGCCTTGTTAACACTAATTATGCACCACCTCTTGGCCCAATGCCAGCCGCCATCTTAGAGCTGCTTAAACATGTCTTTATAGCCCTGGGAGGATGTGGACTACATGTCAGTGGATCACAAAAGAGCCTGCTGATGGCATGAGAAACACAGCATCACGTGGCATAACTCCAGATTGGAACATGTACCATGCTCAAAGGGCTATGATGAAAAGCTTCCAAGATGAAGATTCAAACAGGGAGAGCAAGGACATTGTGTTGCCACTGAAAGCACAAGGCTGTTGGTGCTGAAAGCTATCTCAATGAAAAGACATTCTAAAACAATACAGCAATCACTGTCCACCCTCAAATTCCATGACATGTCTTCAGGTTCAACATACTCTACAAATACTGGAAGAAGTACTTTCCAGTTCATTCTGTAAGCATCCATCATTACAGACCCAAATTCCCCTTGCAAGGACCTCAAAACCCTTGAACACTCGTGGCTCTGTCTTGTTGCTCTCAAGGGACAGCTGATTAGACACATGCTGGTTCATAGCTTTTCTGGCACAAGAACCATGAGAAAAGGCTTTCTTTAAAGCATAGTAAGTATACCCACGATCTACAGTTTAAACAAGTTGAATTTGGAATATGCAGAACTGAACCCAGCTCTTGAAATAAACTCTGCACCACAACATCATGAATGTAAACAGAAAGAATTCTGCTAAAGGGCAAAAGTGAAGACCGAAATGTGAATATCAAACCAGGAGTGTTCAAGAATATCTGAATGTGGGACTGGACTTACTGAGCAACAAACTTGTTCCACAGGCATTTGCAAATTGTCCAATGCTTTTTATTTCTTGACTGGCTTCTACCCATCACCAACCTGCAACATGCCTAATGACTCTGGTTTTTTTCTTTCGGTGTGAGTACTTGCAATGAATTTTTTTCTCCTTACCCTACAAAGCACATCCCCAAATTCCCAGATCCATGGTAAACATGAGAACAATATACATTTTTCCCACATCTACAGTGCATCTATTGATGACATTCATCAAAATTAACAAGAGTTTTCACAAGTGCTTTGTTCCTTTTGATACTGGCACTCCAGTAATAGTGGGATAGTAGGTGGTAAATTCCCCCATTTCTCCTGAATGCTATCAGCAGTAACTACTATGGATTCAACCCCAAATCCTACCATTTCTCATCAAGTCATATTCAAACCAATGCACAGTAAACTGACTAAAAATATCAGGGCCATGTTTGGCTCTCTTTTGTCTTCACTTGTTGGTATTCCAGTTGACCTTGTTGTTCACATGGAAATTCCTCTGGTGTGGAAGTCTCCTTCATTGGCAGTCTTGGATTTTTTCCAAAAAGCCTCAAAACTAACAAGAGCCAGTGGTGTCATTTTGAATTTCCTGCCACTGCAACCTTGTGCACATTGCCTATCTGGAGGAGTTGCTGGAAAAAGATGGGTATAGCATACTCATGAGTGAGAAGTAACTTCTGTGCTAATGTGATTTGAAAGATGTGAAGGAACACGTACTCTTAAGCAATGCAGGTGACTGGGGCTGCACTGCTCCTTTCGAGACCAGCTCCTGGCTGAAATGTGTCAATGGAAATTGCTTGCAGGTGAAGCTGGTGGTTCTTAAACTGTGTTGATTATGATAAATAAAAGGTTAGCATGATGGAAGTTTGGCTCTCTCAGAAGTGTGTTTTCTTGTATGTGTTTTTTTTTTTTTTTCTATTCACAGTGCTGGGGCTTTGAACAAAATTCTTTCCATTTGCAAAGCAAGCATCCTACTGGATGGACTATATCATTAGCACAGGGATAGCTCCTTCAATGTATTTGACTTGATCCCCTCAGGTTCTGTCTGTGAAGTTCTGTGCAGAGAAGCATTCGGTGACAAAGCCAATCAATGACTAAGGAAATCTTAATTTTCCTTTTCAAAACAATCTTCCAAATAACCATTTTTGCATGTCTAGGTGTGCGTCTTGAGGGAAAGAATTATTCTGTCTTTACTTAAGGAGGATACAGGTTGTAGTTGATCCTTGAGCAGAAAATTATATCAGTGATCCATGGAGGACAGGGCACGAGGAGAAGAAGGACTATGTGGGTATTAGAATATGCTCAGGTTGCTAGTATGAAAGGAGATTTTGGCGATCATTTCCCATTGCCTCCCCAGCCAGTACATTCACAATCTACTGACACCTTCCTTGATTTCTTTTTCTTACTTTTCTTTTTGGCATTTTACTTTGGAAAATTCTACCTAGCAGAGTGCTGTGCAAAATGCACAAGCCAGTGCTGGTTGTGGATCTTCCCTAACATCTCAGGTATCAGTGAGGTAGAGAAAGTTGTTCCTCTGGGAAAAACCAGTTTCCTTCAATGAGGGAATGCCTCATCAACTTAGCCATTCCATGTCAGGAAATATAAGCAGGCAAAGGCAAGTGGTGATGGCTCTTGGAGTCTCAGTTTCCAGGACCCATATTTTCTGGTAGAAAGGAAACATTCCTCATCTAATTTCAGTCTTCATCTCGGTATGTTTGTAGGTTTTACTCTCAAGATTTGTTACAGTGAAATAAGGGCTGAAATTCATATCCTTGATTTCTCAATGATTCAGTTGCAGCAGTTCCACTGAGGACAATGCCTCACTTGTTTACCAGCACTCCTGTGACTTGAGAGCAAAAATGCGAGATCTCCTGTAATCCAGGCGGAAGGGGCAGGCATCCAGCTGGTCACGTGTGAATGGCTAGGGGATTCCAGGCTCCTGTTGGAGAACAGTTGATTTCTCTCTCCAGAGGGTTTTTCCAAGCTTGGGCAACATGGAGTTTGAGGAGTGGCTCTTGTGACCTGGAACCCACACCACAGATTCCTCATGAGGTCAAGAGAAAAGACCCGACAGTACCATGGCATCATGGTTCCCATGGCAAACAGAGGCTCTTCTGCTCTGTAGAGAAAAATGAAGTCTTGTTTAAGAGTGCTTTCAAAAAGTGAAATCAGGGCAAGGAGTAAGCAACTTGCATGAGAAACTTAGTGGTCTGGCAGTGCCCCTGTTCAAGGACAGATAAGCTCTCTGCCCAAAAACATTAAAAAAAAAAAAAAAAGAACTTAAAGACATCTGGTTTCTGCTCTCAAGTCCTGTCTCCTGGCCAGATTCAGGTCTGGAGACCAAACATTCTGATGACACTGAGTCCAGTGACTCCAGACAATAACTTTATATGTTTACTCCAGTGTATTTTAGAGAGGTGAGAAGAACTCAAAGGTGTCAAAACTGCTTTCTTTGGTTATGTATGCTGCGAAATGCCCATGATGTCTCTCCAGGTCTGAGTTGGTATGCTACCTGGATGATTCTTCTTTTGTATATACTTTATGTCTTAGTAAATACTATCTTTTCCTATACAGCTTGTGGTGATACATTCAGCAGATCAGCCCATATAAATTATAAGTCCTAGACAAATTGGCATAGTTGGAAGAATCTGCTGGGGTGCCAAAGCAATGCCATTGTTTAAGAAAAAGGACTGGTTAGATGTGTCATATGTGATATTCCCAGATGGGAAAATGCTCAGTTTAGCTCCTTGGCTCTGGAATGGGCCATAGAGACTGGTTTGGGGAACATTGGGATGTTAAATCACAAAAGGCTGATCCCCCTCAAGTGATTGAGGTTTTTCAGACTGTGGCAGTAGATAAAGGCAAAAAATTTACTGCTATTGCTCATTGAGGATGGGTTCTGTTGTCCACCTATTGGAAAAAGTGCTTGCAGACAAACTAGCTATGGAAAAGGAACTCACTGAACTACAAAGTAAATTGACTATGCTGCAATATCAGAATTTCATTTTGGGAGATCAGGCTCAAAATTATCAGAATGTAGCTGAGAAGGCTACAGTGTGGTGTGCTAAATATAAATATAAAAAAACAGAAGGGTAAGATAAATGTGAAGAAAGTACATGCCATAATTGCTACTGCAAAGGCTGATTGAGATCCTGATACATGGGATGGGGACATTTGGGATGATTCTGAGGATGATGATGATGTGAACTGGTATACTTTGGATGATGAGATTCATAAAGGTGATGAGCAGAAATATCCTCCAGTTTTGCAGGCAAAACCTTTATCTAGGAAACATGAAAAAGTTCAGTCCAATGGGAAGTGAGAGTTTTATATTGTACATGAGGACTTTAAACAGCATAAATGTTATCTTAACAAAGTTTACCCAGAGGTCGAATGAGACATTGTTGGACTGGATGATTAGAATAACTGATGCTGGTGCTGGTAGCATTCAAATTGATCAACAAGATGCTTTAAAATTTATAAGTGTATCTACTAATCCATTTGTCCAAATGGCAATACATGATCACCAGTATACTCAGGATATGACCTCCTTATTAGCTTTAGCAGCTAGAGGATGTATTGGACAATATCCCTCTAATTCTTCATGGCCCACTGAAACTAAACCATGGTACACTTTGAGAGATGGAATTTATAGATTGAAGGGAGAAACAATGAAGGCAGTAATTATGATAGGAGCCGCTGATCAGTATTTGGCTGGATCTTTAACTGCCCCACAGCATAATGCTGTGGTTAGGACTGCTCCCCCTGCTTATAAAAATTTGATCATGTCTTTACTTCTTGCTGAAATGGGCAACCCTACTGAACAGATTCTGGAAAAAATGACTGAATTATGAGATATGGGGGAATGGAATTCACCAAAGCAAAAAGATCCTGGAAGAAATGATTCAAAGAATAATGGAGGTTATTGTGTTTCTAGGAAAGAGATGTTCCAAGCATTATTAAAAGTAGGAGTTAAACCTAAAAAGTTAGATGGAATACCAACAAAGGATATGTGACCAATGAACAAGGACAGAGTAAAATGGTTTAATCAAGTAGAGGTAAAGAAAAAAAAAACGATTCTACTCTTTTTTTTTCTTTTTTATTGTAAACAAATGGGATACATGTTGTTTCTCTGTCTGTACATGGCGTATAGGCATACCATTTGTGTAATCATAAATTTACATAGGGTAATGTTGTTTGATTCATTCTGCCATTTTTTCCCTTCCCCCCCTCCCCTCCCACCCTTCCCCTCCATCTATACAGTCCTTCCTTCATCCATTCCTGCCCCCCTCCCTAAACTCAACTCCAACCCCAACACTAACCCTTCCCACCCCCCATTATGTGTCATCATCCACTTATTAGCAATATCAATCTTCCTTTGGTTTTTTGAGATTGGCTTATCTCACTTAGCATGATATTCTCCAGTTTCATCCATTTGCCTGCAAATGCCATAATTTTATCATTCTTTATGGCTGAGTAATATTCCATTGTATATATATACCACAGTTTCTTTATCCATTCATCAATTGAAGGACATCTAGGTTGGTTCCACAATCTGGCTATTGTGAACTGAGCAGCTATGAACATTGATGTGGCTGTATCTCTGTAATATGCTGATTTTAAATCCTTTGGGTATAGGCCAAGGAGTGGGATAGCTGGGTCAAATGGTGGTTCCATTCCAAGTTTTCTAAGGAGTTTCCACACTGCTTTCCAGAGTGGCTGCACTAATTTGCAGCCCCACCAGCAATGTATGAGTGTACCTTTCTCCCCGCATCCTCGCCAACACCTGTTGTTGCTTGTATTCTTGATAATTGCCATTCTAATTGGGGTGAGATGGAATCTTACGGTGGTTTTGATTTGCATTTCTCTTATTACTAGAGATGTTGAACATTTTCCCATATGTTTGTTCATTGCTTGTATATCTTCTTCTGTGAAGTGTCTATTCATTTCCTTAGCCCATTTGTCAGTTGGATTATTTACATTCTTGGTGTAGAGCTTTTTGAGTTCTTTATAGATTCTGGAGATTAGCACTCTATCTGAAGTATGATTGGCAAAGATTTTCTCCCACTCTGTAGGCTCTTTCTTCGCATTGCTGATAGTTTCCTTTGCTGAGAGAAAGCTTTTTAGTTTGAATCTATCCCAGTTATTAATTCTTGCTTTTATTTCTTGTGCTATGGGAGTCCTGTTGAGGAAGTCTGGTCCTAAGCCGACATGTTGAAACTCTGGACCTACTTTTTCTTCTATAAGATGCAAGGTCTCTGGTCTGATTCTGAGATCATTAATCCATTTTGAGTTTAGTTTCGTGCATGGTGAGAGATATGGCTTTAGTTTCATTCTGTTGCATATGGATTTCCAATTCTCCCAGCACCATTTGTTGAAGAGGCTATCTTTTCTCCATTGCATATTTTTGGCCCTTTTGTCTAGTATGAGAAAATTGTATTTATTTGGGTTTGTGTCCGTGTCCTCTATTCTGTACCATTGATCCACCTTTCTATTTTGGTACCAATACCATGCCGTTTTTGTTACTATTGCTTTGTAGTAGAGTTGAAGATCTGGTATTGCGATACCCCCTGCTTCACTCTTTCTGCCAAGGATTGCTTTAGCTATTCTGGGTTTTTTATTCTTCCAGATGAATTTCATAATTGCTTGCTCTATTTCTGTAAGGTACATCATTGGGATTTTAATTGGAATTGCATTGAATCTGTATAGCACTTTTGGTAGTATGGCCATTTTGACAATATTAATTCTTCCTATCCAAGAAAATGGGAGATCTTTCCATCTTCTAAGGTTTTCTTGAATTTCTTTCTTTAGTGTTCTGTAGTTCTCATTGTAGAGATCTTTCACCTCTTTTGTGAGATTGATTCCCAAATACTTTACTTTTTTCGAAGCTATTGTGAATGGGGTAGTTTTCCTAATTTCTCTTTCTGAAGATTCATCGCTTTTGTATAAAAATGCCTTAGATTTATGTGCATTGATCTTATATCACACTACTTTACTGAATTCACTTATGAGATCTAAAAGTTTTCTGGTGGAATTTCCTGGTTCCTCTAAGTATACCATCATATCATCAGCAAATAGGGATAGTTTGAGTTCTTCTTTTCCTATTCATATCCCTTTAATTTCTTTGGTCTGTCTAATTGCTCTGGCTAGAGTTTCAAGGACGATATTGAATAGAAGTGGTGAAAGAGGGCATCCCTGCCTTGTTCCAGTTTTTAGAGGGAATGCTTTCAGTTTTTCACCATTTAGAATGATATTAGCCATGGGTTTAGCGTAGATGGCCTTTACAATGTTAAGGAATGTTCCCACTGTCCCTATTTTTTCTAGTGTTTTGAGCATGAAGGGGTGCTGTATTTTATCAAATGCTTTTTCTGCATCTATTGAAATAATCATGTGATTCTTGACTTTAAGTCTATTGATATGGTGAATGACATTTATTGATTTCCTGATGTTGAACAACCTTGCATCCCTGGGATGAAACCCACTTGATCATGGTGCACTATCTTTTTAAATATGTTTTTGTATGCGATTTGCTAACATTTTGTTGAGAATTTTTGTGTCGATGTTCATTAAGGATATTGGTCTGAAATTTTCTTTCCTCGATGTGTCTCTGTCTGGTTTAGGAATCAGGGTAATATTGGCTTCATAGAATGAGTTTGGGAGAGTTCCCTCCTTTTCTATTTTCTGGAATACTTTGAGAAGTATTGGAATGAGTTCTTCTTTAAAAGTTTTGTAGAACTCGGCTGAGAACCCATCTGGTCCTGGACTTTTCTTTGTTGGAAGGCTTTTGATGACTTCTTCTATTTCATTACTTGAAATTCATCTATTTAAATTGTGTATGTCCTCCTCGTTCAGTTTAGGCAATTCATATGTCTCTAGAAACCTGTTGATGTCTTCGAAATTTTCTATTTTGTTGGAGTATAGATTTTCAAAATAGCTTCTAATTATGTTTTGTATTTTAGTCGTGTCTGTTGTGATATTTCCTTGTTCATTCCGAATTTTAGTGATTTGGGTTTTCTCTCGTCTTCTCTTTGTTAGTGTGGCTAAAGGTTTATCAATTTTGTTTATTTTTTCGAAGAACCAACTATTTATTTTGTCAATTTTTTGTATTGTTTCTTTCTTTTCAATTTCGTTGATTTCAGCTCTGAGTTTAACTATTTCCTGTCTTCTACTACTTTTGGTGTTGGTCTGTTCTTCTTTTTCTAGGGCTTTGAGCTGTAGTGTTAGGTCATTTATTTTTTGAGTTTTACTTCTTTTATTAAATGCACTCCATGAAATAAATCTTCCTCTAAGTACTGCTTTCATAGTGTCCCAGAGATTTTGATATGTTGTTTCTTTGTTCTTGTTTACCTCTAAGAATTTTTTAATCTCCTTCCTAATATCTTCTGTTATCCATTCATCATACAATAACATATTATTTAATCTCCAGGTATTGGAGAAATTTCTGTTTTTTATTCTGTTATTTATTTCTAATTTCAATCCATTACGATCTGATAGAATACAAGGTAGCATATTTATCTTCTTGTATCTGCTAACAGTAGCTTTGTGGCATAATATATGGTCTATTTTAGAGAAGGATCCATGTGCTGCTGAGAAGAAAGTGTATTCGCTCGTGGTTGGATGGTATATTCTATAAATGTCTGTTAAGTCTAAATTATTGATTGTGTTATGGAGATCTATGGTTTCTTTGTTCAATTTTTGTTTGGAAGATCTGTCCAGTGGTGAAAGAGGCGTGTTAAAATCAGCTAGTATTATTGTGTTATGGTCTATTTGGTTTCTAAAATTGAGAAGGATTTGTTTAACATACTTGAATGAGCCACTGTTTGGGGCATAGATGTTTATGATTGTTATATCTTGCTGATTTATGCTTCCCTTAAGCAGTATGAAATGTCCTCCTTTATCCCTTCTAACTAACATTGGCTTGAAGTCCACATTATCTGAAATGAGGATGGATACTCCAGCTTTTTTGCTGAGCCCATGTGCATGGTATGTTTTTCCCCATCCTTTCACCTTTAGTATATGGGTATCTCTTTCTATGAGGTGAGTCTCTTGCAGGCAACATATTGTTGGATCTTTCTTTTTAATCCAATCTGCCAGTCTATGTCTTTTGATTGATGAATTCAGGCCATTAACATTCAGGGTTATTATTGAGATATGATTTATATTCCCAGTCATTTGGTTCATATTTAAAATTTTTGACACATCTTGGTTCCTCCTTTATTTGACAGTTCCTTAAGATAATTCCTCCCTTTGCTGATTTGCTTCTTTGTTTTTTATCTCTTCCTCATGAAATATTTTGCTGAGAATGTTCTGTAATGCTGGCTTTCTTTTTGTAAATTCTTTTAGCTTTTGTTTATCATGGAATGATCTTATTTCATCGTCAAATTTGAAGGTAAGTTTTGCTGGGTATAAGATTCTTGGTTGGCATCCATTTTCTTTCAGAGCTTGAAAAATGTTGTTCCAGGCCCTTCTAGCTTTTAGGGTCTGGATTGAAAAATCTGCTGATATCCGTATTGGCTTCCCCCTGAATGTAATTTGGTTCTTTTCTCTCACAGCCTTTAAAATTCTGTCTTTATTTTGTATGTTAGGTATTTTCATTATAATGTTCCTTGGTGTGGGTCTGTTGTAATTTTGTGTATTTGAAGTCCTATAAGCCTCTTGGACTTGATTTTCCATTTCATTCTTCAGATTTGCGAAATTTTCTGATATTATTTCTTCAAATAGATTGTTCATTCCTTTGGTTTGTTTCTCTAAGCCTTCCTCAATCCCAATAATTCTCAAATTTGGCCTTTTCATGATATCCCATAGTTCTTGGAGATTCTGTTCATGATTTCTCACCATCTTCTCTGTTTGTTCAACTTTGTTTTTGAGGTTAAATATTTTGTCTTCAATATCTGAAGTTCTGTCTTCCAGCTGTTCTATCCTATTGGTTATGCTTTCTATGGAGTTCTTAATTTGGTTTATTGTTTCCTTCATTTCAAGGATTTCTGTTTGGTTTTTTTTCAATATCTCTAACTCTTTATTGAAATGATCTTTTTCTTCCCGAATTTGCTCTCTTAACTGTCGATTGGTGCGATCGTTCAATGCCTGCATTTGCTCTTTCATCTCATCATTTGCTTCCCTAATCATTTTAATTATGTACATTCTGAATTCCCTTTCTGTCATTTCTTCTGCCATGCTGTAGTTGGATTTTATTGCTGTAACATCTAGATTTGTTTGGGGCATTTTCTTCCCTTGTTTTCTCATATTGTTCAGGTATCAGAGGGTCATTAAGATATTGCAGATTTCCTCTATCAACTTATAATGTCCCTGAAGATTGCTAGTATATCCCCTCTTATCCTTCAGTAGCCTGAAGTCTTGGAGGAGGTTGATAATGCAGAACTCCACGAAGAAGCTGCCTCTCTAGGGGTGGCAACCCTCAGGTGTCGTATATTCCCTGCTAGTGGGCAGAGGTGCCTCCATTTGTTGACCAATGGTCATCCAATGGGGAACTAGACTGCAGGCTGAGGCAAGGCCTGTTTGTGCCTATGTCTCTGGTTTTACCATCTCTGTGGGTAAACCTCCCCCGGCCGGGAGGAGTCACTCAGTGGGGATGTCTCGCTGGTCAGTTGCCCTCCTAGAGGTTCCCCTCAATCTACAACTACCACTTGGGCTGGGCTGTCTTCCTCTGCAATGATCCCAGGGACCCGGACCTACGTCCTGGGCCTGGGAGCCTCACCTTTCGCAGGCGAGTCTCCTTAGGCTGCCTCTCCCAGAGAATCTGCCCGCCGCCCTGGAAACTTCGCTCCGCCCCTAGGCGTGTCTCTGTGCGGCTCTTCCAGAAAGAAGCCACCTAGCTCCTGGGACCCTGCTCTGCACCAATCACCTGGCTATGCAGCCCCTCCCCTGAGCCACCACCTGGAGCCCCGTACAATAGCTCCGAGACCCAGAGACCCACCACACACCTCCTCCTCCGGACAGCCGCCCGGTTTCTGACGCAGTCACTAGGAGTCCAAACAACTCACTTCGGTTCTCCTCCTCCCGCCAACCACCCGTAGCCCTAGGCAGTCACTCCAAGTTCAAGTGACCCGCCCTGTTCCTCCTCCTCCTCCTTGGGGTTGCCCCCCGGGTGTTCAGGAGCGGTGGCTCTGAGACCAAGTGACTCACCACGCTCCTCCTCCAGGCAGGCCACCGGTGTTCAGAAGCGGTCGCTTTTAGTCCAATCAACTCACCACTCGCTTCCTCCTCTGGCAACCACCTGTGGCTCTGATGCAGTTACTCCCAGACTAAGTGTCTCACCGCTCTCCTCCTCCAGGCAGGCCACCAGTGTTCTGGAGCAGCTGCTCTGAGTTCAAACAGCTCGTCACGCAGCTCCTCCTCTGGCAACTGCCCGTGGCTCTGATGCAGTCACTCCCAGGTCAAGCAACACGCTGCACTCCTCCTCCTCCTCCGAGCAACCTCCCGGCACTCAGGAGTGCTCGCTCTGAGTTCAAACAGTTCATCACGCAGCTCCTCCTCTGGCAACCGCCTGTGGCTCTGATGCAGTCACTCCTAGACCAAGCGTCCCGTCACGCTCCTCCTCTTCCTCCGGGCAACCCCCCGGTGTTTAGAAGCAGTCGTTCTGGGTCTAAACAGCTTGCCACGCAGCTCCTCCTCCTCAGGCAGCCGCCGGGAGCCCCAGTGGTTGCTCCGAGTCCAAGCGCTGTGCTGAGCCGCCTCCTCTACGATGATCCCAGTTGTCCGTGTTTACCGCTCCAGCGGGGGGAGGGGCGTCTCACCGAGCAACTCCACTTCACAAATTCCCTGCGTTCCGGGGCTACCGCCCCATCCGGGATGCCTTCCCAATGGGAGAGACTCACCCGGCGGCTTTGAGTTGGTCCCAAGTCTCTCACTATCTCCTCTTTTGAATCTTGCGTCCTGGAGCAGCGTGAAATGCAGCCGCCCTCTAATCCACCATCTTGGCCCGCCCCCTGATTCTACTCTTGATCAAAAAATTAACACTTTCCTCTAAGATTCAGGACTGTACCCCTCTGCAGATTTGCAAAAACTAAAATAGAGATTGGGCCAACCTCCAGTATCCAGGATAAACATAGTTTGAAAAGATTATAGACCTCATGTTCCTATACTATTTTTTTGGAAAAATGAATCCCTACCCATGACAATGCTCTGGTGGATACTGGAGTGGAAGCCTCCTTAATCTGTGGAAACACTAATAAATTTAAAGGGGCCCCCATAACAATATCAGAATTGGGAGGAATAGAAATTCATGCCAAACAAACTAAAATATGGATGAGTATTGGAAACTTACCTAAACAAAAATATTCTATCCCCATCCCTGAATATGTAATTGGAACAGATATACTTCAAAGAATGTCATTAAAATTGAAAGATGAAATATGCAACTTTGTTATTAGAACAATACTTAAAGTAAACTCTTCTGCTGTTATAGTGGGGAAGGTACAAATGCCTCCATTAAAACTTTCTGAACCTACTAAAGTGATTATATGTAAAGAATATCATATTCCAGGGGGCCATAAAGAAATTGGGGATTATATACAAGAATATGTTCAGGCTGGGGTAATGGTACCAATAACTACAGAATGGAATAATCCTATTTGGCCAGTGTGCAAATCTGATGGCACTTGAAGGATAACTGTGGATTATAGAGAGTTAAATAAAGTAACTCCTCCTTTACAAGCTGCTGTTCCAGATATCATTACCTTCATAGAACGTATACAATCACATCCTTAACAGGTATGCAATTACATGGTATGCAGTTTTAGACTTAGCTAATGCTTTCTTCACTATTTCCTATAGATCCTACTCAATGGGAATACTTTGTCTTTACATGGCAAGGGAGACAATGTACTTTTACCTGCTTACCTCAAGGATATAAACATAACCCTACCATTTGTCATAGAATTGTAGTTGAACATTTAGATGACTTTACTAAGAATTCTTCTATTTTGTTAACCCACTATATTGATGATATATTAATACAAGGACAGAATAAAAAACAAGTACAAACCTGCTTGGAACAATTATTAGATCATTTACAACAAAGGGAGTGGAAAATTAATCCAGAAAAAAAATCAGGGTCCTTCACAAACTGTTAAATTTTTAGGAATTATTTGAAAAATGGGACATCACTCAATATTACCCAAAGCTTGTCAAAAAATACTAAATTTTCCAACTCCAACAAATTTAAGAAAAGCACAGAAATTTATTAAATTATTTCTGTTTTGGAGAAATCATATCCCTCATTTAGGACAAATATTTCATCCATTATATAGAGTAACATGGAAAAAGTATGAATTTGATTGAGGTAATAAACAAGAGCATGCCTTTCAGGCATCTAAGATTGTTATCCAAACAGCTATGGATCTTTGGCCAGTGCAGGAAGGGCCCCTAGAATTAATGGCTACAGCAGATGATGACTATAAAAATTGGAGTCTCTGGAAAATGCAACAGAGGAGAAGAGCTCCTCTAGGATTCTGGTCAAGAAAATTACCTGAAGCTGGAATACTATATACTCCTTTTGAGCAACAATTATTGGCTGTTTAGTGGGCATTGGTGGATACTGAGCATTTAACAATAAATCATGATGTGGTTATATGTCCTCGTATTCCTATCATGACTTGGATAATGAGTAACCCTATATCTCATAAAATTGGACATGTTCGGGAGTCAAACATTATAAAATGGAAATGGTACATACAAAATAGAGCCAAAGCAGGACCTGCAGGTATATTACAATTACATAAACTTATAGCAAATTTGCCTGATGCACAATTACCTGAAGTATCTAGTAAAAAACTTGTAAAACAATCTCCTGTTAAATATAATAAAGGATATGATAAATTAACACCTACACAATAAGAACATGCATGGTTTACAGATGGATCAGCAAAATATATAGAAAATGAACATTATTGGAGAGACACAGCTTTTAACCCATCTAATAAAAATATATTAGAAAAACAGGATAATTATATGCAGTATTCCTGGCTTTACAAAATGAAGAGGGAAAGAAATGTCATTTGTTTACAGATTCCTGGGCTATAACAAATGGATTAACTATTTGGTTACCTAAATGGTATAAAAATGATTAAAAAATAAGGGCTAAACAATTATGGGGAATGGAAATATAAATAAGTATTTAAAAATACTTAAATGTACTAATGTGTCTGTGTTTCATGTAGATGCTCATTCTTGGAGAGATACCCCAGAACATGAGTATAATACAACCGTGGGCTAAAATAACCACTTTAGAAGAAAACACCTCCCAGTCTAATAAAGATAAAATTATCCAGTTGGCTAAATGGGTTCATCAAAAGACAGGACATGCCAGTCCTGCTGCTATGTACATGTGAGCATGTGAATGAGGAATATCTACTCCATTATCTAAATGTAAGAAAACAGTTATGCAATGTCCTATTTGCCAATTGGATAAAGCTTGGTCAGTACCTCCCATTGTCACTGGAGAATTAAGTAGAGATACTCATCCAGGTCAGATTTGGCAAATAGATTATATATAGGACCTCTGCCCATGTCTAGATGATATAGATATATTTGTACTTGAGTAGATACATATTCTGGGGTGTTAGTAGCTTATGCATATAGAAATGGTACACAAAGGAAGACTATTAGAACTTTAGACATAATAAATTTACATTATGAAACACCTTTACAAATCCAAAGTAAAAATGGCTCTCATTTTAAAGAAAAATTAATACAATTACACTGCCAGGAAAATAGTATTGAATGGATATTTCATATTGGTTTTTATCCACAGGCTGCAGGGCTGATAGAATGAATAAATGGTCTTTCAAAGAAAAAATTAAGAAAACTGGGAAATGGCAAATATGGACAGTGGAAAGCTTTATTTATTTATACCTTTAAAACAACTATATAATCAAATATTAACCAAGTCAGGAACTCCAATTGTCTCAAATAATGACTCCAAATTTACAAATTCAGGAAGCTAAAATTTCTCATATAAAATGGTGGGCCTTACATCCTAAAGCCCAACTTCCCTGGCAAGGCACTCCTGCTTCTGCTGGTTATGACTTGTATGGTGAAATAGATGTCTCAAATGATGACTCCAAATTTACAAATTCAGGAAGCTAAAATTTCTCATATAAAATGGTGGGCCTTACATCCTAAAGCCCAACTTCCCTGGCAAGGCACTCCTGCTTCTGCTGGTTATGACTTGTATAGTGTAATAGATGTTCTTATCCCTCCAAATCAAACTCAAGTAATACCAATAGGTCTGGGGATTAAAATCCCTCCCCAACACTTTGGGCAGATTGCTGCTCAATCTAGCCTGGCCCTACAATGAATCCAAATCATGGCTGTGGTAATTGACTCTGATTATCAAGTAAAAATTAAAGTTATATTACATAATGTATCCCCCGACCAATTCCAAGTTAAAGCTGAAATGCAAGTTGCTCAAATAATTATAATACCTTGTATACAATCAATGAACTCAAATAAAACAATCTAGTCTGGATACCAATAGGAAAGGTGGTTTTGGATTGACATATATTATTGCAGGGACCAAAGTATGGATAAAACAACAAGAAACTGATGTTCCTATAACTGCAGAAATAATAACACAGGGAAAGGATAATACAGTAATAGTTATGATTCTTGGCAATAAACAACCTAAAATATTACCTACTAACCATCTATTTTTATGGAACTAGGTTATGAGCTGGATCTTCATGACAAGTCCTTTAATATGGGCCTGGACTCCCGGAATAAAACTTCATGCACCATCAAACAGCTCCTTGATCAGATGGTATTGGAGGAATGGCATAGGCAATAGGACACAAAATAATTTTACCTACTCGGCTAATAAAAAATGTAACTTTACTAATGTGACTGTGAGTGGACAAAACATAACTGGATGGAAGGGAAAATCATCTCTATATAGATTAATATTCTCCAGTAGTAATGAAATACAAGTAAATATTACCTCTAAAGTATTAAGATGTTGTAAATTTTCCACATTAAAATTACAATTCAAATATAAATATCATTTGACACAAGCCGTAAATAATTGCAGTATCAATGGTACTAAGGATTTCACTTTTAATGTAAATACTTCTGTCTTTATTCTATGCAGTAATGGAACAAATATTAAGGGATGAGGAGTATGGGTTGATTATATATGATATTCTATTAATAACAAGCCTGAGATTTATGCTCCACAACTAATACAAGTGTCCCATACTTGTAGTAATGTAAGTTTCTTAGCTAATAAGTTATTTATACATTTTAATGTTTCTTTTCCCCCAACTCCCTTGTGTATCCAAAGAGAAAGTGCCTGGTATGATAATTTATTAGGAGGATTAGGGTCTAGGATAGGAATTACAAATTCTGTAGACTTAGAAGTATTATCTTCTCATCTACAAAATGCTGAAAAAGATATAGCTCAAAGTGTAAGTTTAAATGCTCAATGGTTGCCTACTATTATTATCCCTCATCAAAATACCTTAACCTATCTAGAGCAAATGTTACAAATACTTAATATTTCCCAAGTGGAACAATATAAAGTAGATACTAATATTAATACATGGTTAAATTGGACTAGTTATAATATTCACATGTTATTTATTAACCTCCAAAAGGAAAGGGCACAAAGATTAATTCAACAAGGACATAGTAATATCTGGGAATATCTGCTTCTCCCTGGAGCACAAATGGCTCCCCCCTTTGTGGTGGATTGTACCTCTGCTTGGTGTAGTGGAACTTTACCTATCTATTTGGTAAAAAATTATAGGGTTTTATGTTCTTTTGTGTTTTACCAATAATCCATAAAAATTATATACTGTTGCCCCAAGTTGAAGAGACTCTCATTGATGAACAGAATATAGCTTATAAATGAGTAGATTGCATTTCCACCACCCACGGGCCTGTATGTCAAAGATTAACCCACATAAAAGAACCCTGTTTGTTACAGTCTCTATTAATATTTGTTTATGGACATTGTATCCTCTACAGAATTTTACCCTACTATATAAAATTGAACATCAATGTATTTGTATGTTAAATAATAATGGTACTGAATTACAATGGATGAATTTTTCCTCTCCTTTTTTGGGATGCTTAAAAGATGTGGAAATCTTGTATTGGGCTGGAGAAACATTCTATTTATCCCCTGGTGTTAATAAAGAACTTAATATTTCTTGGATTTCTACCCCCTTACCAATGCCAAATATTTCTATTTACTTATCCCTATCTACTATCTTAACACATTCAAGTTTATTGCATCAATATCTACAGCATAATAAATGTTCTCTAGCAGACCTCCAATAAGTTAACTGACTGGTCTGATTTCTTGTTTTCTAGTGCTAGTGCTTCTACATAGTTTTCAGCTGTGTTTTTTCTGATGTTCTGTATCATTGGAATTTTAATCATATTATGTATAGGTAATTGTCAAATGTCAAACAAATGTATTGTGCAATGATAATGACTTCCTTTACTTACTCTCTTAAACAGTCCTAGGGCTGAAATGTAGAGAAAAATGGAGTGTTGTTTAAGAGTGCTTTCAAAAAGTGAAATCAGGGTAAGGAGTAAACAACTTGCATGAGAAACTTAGTGGTCTGGCAGTGCCCCTGTTCAAGGACAGATAAGCTCTCTGTCCAAGAACATTTTTAAAAAAAGAACTTAAAGACATCTGGTTTCTGCTCTCAAGTCCTGTCTCCTGGCCAGATCCAGGTCTGGAGACCAAACATACTGATGGCACTGAGCCCAGTGGCTCCAGACAATAACTTTATATGTTTATTCCAGTGTATTTAAGAGAGATGAAAAGAACTCAAAGGTGACAAGACTGCTTTCTTTGTTTATGTATGCTGTGAAATGCCCATGATGTCTCTCCAGGTCTGAGTTGGTATGCTACCTGGGATAGTTTTATTTTTGTGTATACTTTATATGTCTCAATAAATACTATCTTTTCCTATATGCCTTGTGGTGGTACATTCAGCTTATATAAATTTTAAGTCTGTGCACAGCAATGAGAAATACATTCCCAGATATGAGGAAGGATGGCAAGTTTCAAGCCAGCTTCAGCAACTTAGCAAGGACCCTAAGCAACTTAGCTAGATCCTGCCTCAAAATAAAAATTAAACAAAAAGCAGAGGGGCTAGGAATGTGGCTCAGGTTCCATCCCTGGTACCAAAACAAATAAATAAATAGAGGTAACTGATTCGCAACATAGCAGAAGAAAGCCTACCTTGAACTGTATACAAATTAATCCCAGAGGCTCAAAATATTAACAATAAAGAAAAAAAGTAGAAGATGGTGAGTTGTAATATTAGAGACAACTTTATGTACTACAATATCAAACTCAAAATCATAAAAGGGGTAAAAGTTGATACCTTCAGTTTTTCTACCACTCATCCCCTTGGCAAATTGCTATTTTTAACTTAAAAGAATATTATACACAGTTGATTTGTATGTTAAACTTACTTCAAGTTTTTATAAAACCTGGCCTTCCACAGACTAAACAATTGGCTTTCATTTCTGTTTTACAGTTTTACTTTTAAAGGATTTAAAACATGCAAACATAGTAACATTACATGACATTGTTCACACAGATAAATCTTTGACTCTGGTCCTTGAGTATCTGATAAGCATTTAAAAAATACTCAGTATTTTATTTTTTTTAGTAATAGAAAGTTAGACTTTTTTTAACAGCCCCAGGGCCATTGTTTATTTATTGGTATTCAAATAGGTTAGTTGGTGCATTCTATATCTTTTCTTGACAGAAAATTTTCTTTAAAAAATTAATTACTATTAAATTAATCAGTCATGCATTCTAAAAACTGTGTTATCATGTAGCAAAATGCTGTGCTTTTTCAAGGTAAGGACCTAAAACAGTACATGGATGACTGAGGGAACATCATGAGTATGCACAATGTAAAGGTATGTTTATTGTGTAATGTTAAAGTATAAAGAAAATGACCTAGATTGCACAGTGAATATACCAACCTCATAACTGATATTTGGAATTTTCTGTTTGGCTTATTTGCCCAACTTCTGTTTATTATACTACAGCTTTCCTGGGATCATACCTTTTGGTAAAACTGCTTCATTTTAAAAGTCTCCTAAAATATTTTTGATATTTTATTTCACATTATAACTGATTATCCTACATGTGTAGAATAAATCTGCAGGTATATTTTACTTTCTGAAAAAATACAAATGATGGGTACATTTTGCAAAAGGCTACTTTAAATGGTGAACTCCCCTAATATATTTAAAATGGTATTACATTATATAACAGTGACTTTTGGGGGTTATAAATTATGAATAAGTGTTATAAGCAAGGCCAGAAACATGTAGGTATTGTGATTTCTTTGTTTGAAATAACTATCTGTATTGTCAGAAGGAATAGTAAGATAATTGTGTTTTTGTAGTACATCTAAGAATTCAAATAATGCTAAAGAAGTTTGCTATAATAATCAGATACAGAAGAAACCTAGAAGTTATTAGATAAATAAAAGCACTTGACATACTTGTATTCTTATAGGCTTCTTTGTTCTGAGTGGTATAATTTACATGTTCAAAGATTTTATTTGTATAAAATTCAACAGTTTATAGAAACCTATTTTGAAGATAGACTGTCCCATTTTGTGTGTTTGAGACTTTTATAATTCTGTTGATAGTAAATAGTATCTTCAAACTTACATTTTTTATAGTGAATTTGGTAAATATAAAGGCAAGCCAGTTTCTGTTATTGAAAGAGAGGTCTAAACATATGGCTAGCACATTGCTAAGAATTTTAGAGGAAAGCTTTAAAAGTATTTCCATATTCATTTCATGAGGATTATTTTCATCATAGTTTATATTTTCCTTTGCAAGGTGTTGTGAAGGCTGTATGTAGATCTCCATTTTAAAAATTCTGTTTTTTCTGCTTTTTTATTAGCACTAATTTGGAAAGCAAATAGTATTTAATCATCATAATTTGACAGAGGTTTGAGAAGTCTTTTAAGTCAAGTCTAAATAGTTGAAAAATATTTTATTGTTTGTTAAAATAGCATTTAATGTTTTCCAAATGTAAAATTTAACAGGAATATACTGAAAGGTAGCTGTGTTCACCACCAAAACTCAATGCAACACAACAGGAGTATATTAAAGTAGTAACTTAAGAGTTTTCAAAACACATAAATAAATAGGTGGATTCTGAAGACTTTAGAGTTTATAATTTATTCATACCAGGCATGGTGGTGCAAGCCCACCACCCAGCTACTTGGGAAATTAAGGTAGGTGGATCACAAACTTGAGGCCAGCTTGTAAAATTTAATGGGACCCTGTCTCAGAATTAAAATGCAAAAGCATTGGGGACATAGCTCTGATGTAGAGTGCTCCTGTGTTCAATCCCTACTACACCCCTTCAAAAAATCACCAGAGGCATTCCTGACATTAATCCCCTGCTGCCTTGGCTTATTCTTGGTATTCAGATGTCATTTTTTATCTACAAGTAAAGCAAAGGTATCTCTTGAGTCTTCAGTACTTAAAGTTCTTTTTGGTAACCCCAGAAAATCAAGATATGCTCCACATCTGTCTTTTTACCACAATACACTTAATACTTCTATGATTGGCCTTATAGGAATGGCTTTTTTCAGAGCACTAGAGTGCATTAGCCCATTTTGAATCACAGCTCATTTTGAAACTGAGTAGGAATTGCTAAAATTAAAATATCCAGCAGGTAGGTGTTAAAAGCTGATTGAGTTAATTTTATAACTGGTAATTTGCCAGTGTGTGCAGCCTTATTCTCTCTGACACCTGAGACTTTACATAAAGCCACCAAGTCCAATACCACATTTAAAGGTATTGACCCAGATCAGATTGTTTTTTAAGGGAGTAATTTCCTGTGTTTGATTGACATACTGGAATTTTATAATCAATCTATAAGCTTTAGTAGTATAGAAGATACCTCTGTTTAAGCTGGTTTCTCTAAGAAATAAACAATTACTATGAAAAAAAATTGCTATATTTATATTTATTTTTATAGACACTGTTGACACAAATGATAAATGCTTCAAATTGAACAATAAACTAAAATTGAGAAAGCAACTCAAAATGGAATAGGCATTGTCCTTAAAATGATGTAATTTCTTTTTTTTTTCTTTTACTCTTCTAGGCCAGTTGCTTTTCTACTTACCATATTATGCTAATACCAAAGTATCTCTTGATATCTGTAAGACTAATTTTTACTTGTTTGCTTTTGTAGCTGTTTCTATACCAAGTTCTACATGGGTTAATTATTGCCAAAGAAGAATGGTGTCACATCAAGTCTTAAAACCACAGAACCTTCTCATTAATGAAAAAGGGGATTTAAAGCTAGCAGATTTTGGTATGGAATAATTAAATATTTATAAATTCCTCCATGTGTTTAGGTATAAAAGAACAACCATTGTCACAATGTGTTATCACTTTCATGTGAGTTTGGAAATTTTCTCTGAGCCCACTAAAAAATAATTGACAGAATTTTGTGGGTGGTTTATGTTGGTTTTTAGCAACAAATACTAAAAGGTGTGGGTTCCCATGTGTGGCCTATGGACCCCAGGTTTTGGATATCCTTTCAGGGAGTGTCCAGAGGTAAAAATATTTTTTCAGAAGTGCACTAAATGTTATTTGCTTTTTTCCCTGTGTTAATATTTGCACTGTTGATCCAGAAGCAATAAGGATAAAACTGCTGTTTCCTGGTATACATTCAGGCAGTACCACCAAAGTATATCATGGTATTCTTCACCACTGCACATTCTTAGAGAAAAAGTATCAGTTACACTGAAAATATTTTGCCAAGCAGTAAAATGCATTAATTTAATTTCCATCCTTGAGTAAATGACTAGTATTTTTGTGTTGTATATGTATGATCAAATGGGAATTATATAAAAATACATGAATTGCATATAGAAATACTATAGTTATCTCAAGGAAAAGTTTTTGGGTGATTATTTGGCTACAAGCTGAACTAGTCCCCCCCCCCCCGTTTTTTTTTTCAAGGAACATCATTTTTTCTAGAAAAATTGACCAACAGACAAACTGTAGTTATTCAGACTTAGATATTTGGCAGATTTTTCTTGAAATTAGTGAATTAATCTTGTGACTTCAAGGAAATCAATTGCAGGTATTTCTTGCCAATACTAAAATTCAGGTTTACAAATACAACTTAGATTTTGAATTTTTGTATCTGCTGATTTAAGCTTAATATGTTTCCACTACTTAGAAATTTTTCTAAGGAGGTCAGTTGTGATATTAACAGATAGAGGATTTCTTTTAAAAATTTTGAATAAATATATAACCTATAACTCAAGAATAAGTATTTTTCCAGTTATCAGCACCTCATATTATAGAATCATGCATGGTAAAAGATTCATTTAAAGTGCAAGATTGACCAGTAAATTTTAACAAAAAATTACGAATAGTTTATGGATATAATTTGTTATCACATATCCTTGAAGAAAGAACTTAATCTAATTCCAATATATCAAAGAATACTATCTACAGTAATTAGAAAATACCATTAAAACATTTCTCCTCTTTTCCAACTTCAGATCAGTGAGATTTGGTTTTCTTCATATAGCTGTATACATTATGATATGTTGTGATATGGAGTAAAGCAACATAACACAACAGAGAGAAAGCAAAAGCAAATACAGAATACAGCTGTCTTCTATCAAAATAAACTCTAAACAATTTATTAAAATGTTAAAAAAGACCATTCTTAACTAATTTTTTGAAAAAAAAATTTCATAAAGATTTTATTCATGCTAACATGAGAGGTGTTTTTACTGCATAATTAAATGTTTTAATTTTTCTCATATTTTATGGCAAACATCAGCAGTAATCTACATAAGTAAAAATACTTGGGGTTCTTAATAATTTTTAAGAACTTAAAATGTGTTCCAAGACCCAAGAATTTAAAATCCACCTCCAAAAGTGGGGTCCCTTTATATGCTTGCCACCATGACTGCATTTATTATGTGCTTAGTAATTTAATTGGTAGCTATTTACTTATATAATTTTAGGCAATCTGATTTTAAAGGACTTGAAAGTAAAACAAAATTAGATGTTCTTTTTGTTTTGAGTAAATTGTTTCTACTAGAAGAAGAAAAACCATGTAGATTAGCTTTGAAATTTTTGTTATTCTCAGAATACTTTGATAGAATTTAGTTTTTAAAAACCCATGCAGTTTTCCAAAATTGCATTTTTAATTTTTCACAAATTATTACAACAGTTTCACTTTTGGAAAATTTCACTAAATTTTATGAGTATTTCAGGTTATTACTAAGTAATAGATTAATAATTTACTTTTTAAATGGTGAATTTGTCTTTGGCAATTTGGATACTTCTACTCTCAGTATTTTGCTATTTGTTTGAAGTATACATTCCTATTTGTACTTTCTTCCTTAAAAAGGAAATGAAGGGGGGCTGGGGAGATAGCTCAGCTGATAGAGTGCTTGCCTTGCAAGCACAAGGTCCTGAGTTCAATCCCCAGTACCGCAAAAAAAAAAAAAAAAAAAAAAAAGAAAAAGGAAATGAATGGGCCAACTATGTTTAAACAAAAAATTACAAGTTATTTACATATGCTTGCAAAGATTATAGTCTTTTTTTAAAAGAGTTTATCTTCTTATTTCCCTTTTAATTGTCCCCACTCCTCCTCTCTTTGTCAAACTGCATTTATTGCTCTTTGACATAATCACAAAATGAATGGCTATGATAGAAACATTCATGAGTATTTGAAATGCAAAAGAAATGTCAAGGAACATCAAAAATCCACTTTTGTCTGGGAATACTCTGAGTGTTTTCAATTTTGCCTCTAACTTATTTAAAAGAAGTAAAGAAAATTTCATCTTCTCACAGGTCAGTAGGAAATTCTGATTACTGCCAGGTGCATTGATGCATGCCTGCAATCCCAGTGGTTTGGGAGACAGAGACAGAATGATTGCAAATTCAAGAACAGCCTCAGCAAGGTAGCAAAGCTCTTAAACAGTTTAGCAAGACCCTGACTCAAAATAATAGCTCGCTTGTGACGTGGCCCTGGGTTAAATCTCCAGTACCAAAAAATGAAGAAAAGAAAGAAACAAAAGAGAGAGAAAAGAAATTCTGATTTTTCCAAGAGATAATACAATCAACTTTGTTGCTTTTATTATTTATTTTATTGCATAGTAAATACACTTGGGGCTTCAAGTAAGTGAGGGTCAATTCAGTTTGAGGCTTTATATTTCAAGTTGTTCTTGATCCTTCTGAAAATTCTACCCTTCTTTCATGGCCAATGAAAATAAGAGGTCTAGAAATTACAATATAGTTATTTTCATTAATGATAAAATGTTGGCTTGTTTAGAATTATGTGACATTTAGTTAGTTGAGTTTGAGGGATTGTTTATTTCATTTCATACCAATACCAAAATTCTGATTGTACATCAGCAACCTATTTGGACAAGCATGCTAGTTCATGATCTTCTCAGGAGCAGGAGAATAAAGTATTGGGGGAACTACAACTGGCAACTTGCAAAGCTATAGAATAAGCAAATTTATAGCTCTGTCCTTTACCAACTTATAACTCAGTCTTAACATCTGAAAGATAAATCAGAAAGCTACCTTCCATCATATTAGTTACCAAAAATTATAGAAAATAATTTGTTGTACTTATATCTTGAAGTTGGGAGATTAATAGTAAAATTGATAATAAATAAAATAGTGTCAACACTGTTCCAGATACTGTTAGTCATGATTTAAATTTCTGGAATTGCTTATGCAATATTTATCCAATATAATAAAGTATTGTTTTAAGTTTTTTGATATTTTTCATATTTTAATCAGATGTATGAAGTTATGTCATATAAAGTTATATGTAATAGTAATCTCAGTCTTAAAAATTTCTCATTTGATATAAAATATGTGGTAAAAATAAATTTATTTTCTTAACCTACCTTTCAAAATTGCTCCTCCTTCAAGTGATTAGGATTTGAGGCTTAGAAATGATAATAACTCTAGTGCTAATGAAAGATAAAATTGGGAACTCTAGTTTTCATTTATGGACAATTAGTATATTCCATATTAAATTGAAAAAGGAATGGCAAATGTTTTGCATCATTTACAGCAATTAGTAATACTCAAAAGCAATGAGGTCTCTCTTAGTCTAAACTTATCCATTTAACAAAGAGTACAGAATACATTGTAATATCTATTCCACAGAAACATTTTCTGAATGGATTTCTGCAAGGAAATTGTCAGCAAAACTCAAATGGATTGTAGATTAATGACCTAAGGATATTTAATAAAAAAAGATATAGCAAGTAAATGTTAGAATTAGGTAAAAGATGATAAAAACTAAAAACTGTGGCAAGTAAAACTGTTTATCCCAGTGTCAATGAACTATTTTGAATTAATTTAATTTAAGCTATAAAATAATTTTGGCACTATAACTTATGGACAAAAGTAAAACATCTTTAGCTTTGATTAAGATAAACTAAACATGTACACTTTATACCAGGTACATTCAGCACATAAAAGAAAGTAAAAATTTGTGGTCTCAGAATTATTATATTTAGTTTAATTATATAATGATATATATGATGGCCCAAGATGACATGCACTCAGCAGAATTCACAAAACCAGTTTTGTTGAAGCTTCAAGAAGCCATTGAGTAGCCATCTCAGTATTCCTGTGAATGAAGTCATGATGAGGATAGAAACTAAGAAATCCTCTATATTCTTAATGCATTTTGGTATATTTAATTATTTTTTTCTTTTTCCTATTAAGGACTAGTTAGATCCATGTCAGTTCCCACAAGACTTACACAACTGATATTGTCACACTATGGTATCGGCCACCTGATGTATTTCTTGGTTCTGCAGAGTACTCAACACATCTTGACAAGTGGTAATACATATAGACACAAAATTATTACATTTATAATTTTGAAATCATGTAACTGATAACACAGGGCATACTAATAGTGATCTTAAAGCAGTTGATATTTTCTTTTTATTTTTTAAATTTATTTTTATTGTAAACCAAAGAAATACATGTTTCTGTTTGTACATGAAGTAAAGGCATACCATTTGTGTAATCAAACATTGACCTAGGGTAATGGTGTTTGATTCATTCTGTTATTTTTTCCTTCCCCCTACCTCTCCCACCCCTTCTTTCACTCTACACAGTCCCTCCTTCCACCATGCTTGTCCCTGTCCCACCCCCCATTATGTGTCATCATCCGCTTATCAGCGAGATCATTTGTCCTTTGGTTTTTGAGATTGGCTTATCTCACTTAGCATGATATTCTCCAATTTCATCCGTTTGCATGCAAATGCCATAATTTTATTATTCTTTATAGCTGAGTAATATTCCATTGTACATATATACCACAATTTCTTTATGCATTCATCAATTGAAGGACATCTAGGTTGGTTCCACAATCTGGCTATTGTGAATTGAGCAGCTATGAACATTGATGTGGGTGTATCTCTGTAGTATGCTGATTTTAAGTCATTTGGGTATAGGCCAAGGAGTGCAATAGCTGGGTCAAATGGTCATTCCATTCCAAGATTTCTGAGGAATCGCCACACTGCTTTCCAGAGTGGAAGCACTAATTTGCAACCCCACCAGCAATGTATGAGTGAACCTTTTCCCCCACATCCTCATCAACACCAATTGTTGCTTGTATTCTTGATAATCACTGTTCTAATTGGGGTGAGATGGAATCTTAGGGTAGTTTTGATTTACATTTCTCTTATAATGATAGATGTTGAACATTTTTTCATGTATCTGTTGATTGTAGATCTTCTGTGAAGTGTCTGTTCATTTCCTTAGCCCATTTATTGATTGGGTTATTTTTACTCTTGGTGTAGAGTTTTTTGAGTTCTTTATATATTCTGAAAATTAGTGTTCTATCTGAAGTATGAGTGGGAATGATTTTCTCCCACTCTGTAGTTCTCTCTTCACATTGCTGATACTTTATTTTGCTGAGAGAAAGCTTTTTAGTTTGAATCTATACAACTTATTGATTCTTGCTTTTATTTCTTGTGCTGTGGGAGTCCTCTTAAGGAAGCCTGATCCTAAGCCAACATGTTGAAGATTTGGACCTAGTTTTTCTTCTATAAGATCTTTTCTCTGGTTTGATTCCAAGGTCCTTGATCCATTTTGAGTTGAGTTTTGTGCAGGGTGAGAGGGGTTTAATTTAATTCTGTTGCATATGGATTTCCAGTTTTCCCAGCACCATTTGTTGAAGAGGCTATCTTTTCTCCATTGCATATTTTTGGCACCTTTGTTTAGTACAAGAAAATTGTATTTATTTGGGTTTGTGTCTGTGTCCTCTATTCTGTACCATTGATCTACCTGTCTATTTTGGTGCCAACACCATGCAGTTTTTGTTACTATTGCTTTGTACTATAGTTGAAGTTCTGGTTTTGCAATACCCCCTGCTTTGCTCTTCCTGCTAAGAATTGCTTTAGCTATTCTGGGTTTCTTATTCTTCCAGATGAATTTCTTGGTTGCTTCCTCTATGTCTCTGAGGTACATCATAGGGATTTTAATTGGAATTGCATTGAATCTGTATAGCACTTTTGGTAGTATGGCCATTTTGACAATACTTATTCTTCCTATCCAAGAACATGGGAGATCTTTCCATCTTCTGAAGTCTTCCTCAATTTCTTTCATCAATGTTTTGTAGTTTTCATTGTAGAGAACTTTTACCTCTTTGGTTAGATTGATTCCCAAGTATTTTATTGTTTTTGAGGCTATTGCAAATGGAGTTGTTTTCCTCATTACGCTTTCAAATGTTTCATCACTTGTGTATAAAAATGCTTTAGATTTATGTGTGTTGATTTTATAGCCTGCAGTTTTCCTGAATTCATTGATGAGGCCTAGAAGTTTCCTGGAGGAGGTTTTTGGATCCTCTAAATATAGAATTATGTCATCAGCAAACAGTGACAGCTTAAGTGCCTCTTTTCATATTCATATTCCTTTAATTTCTTTACTTTGTCTAATTGCTCTGGCTAGTATTTTGAGAACAATGTTAAATAGAAGTGGTGAAAGAGGACTTCTCTGTCTTGTTTCTCTTTTTAAAGGGAATGCTTTCAGTTTTTCTCCCTTAAGAATGATGTTGGCCATGGGCTTAGCATAAATAGCCTTTACAATGCTCACATATGTTCCTACTATCCCTATTTTTTCTAGTGTTTTGAGCATGAAGGGGTATTGTATTTTGTCAAACGCTTTTTCTGTGTCAATTGAAATAACCATATGATTCTTATCCTTAAGTCTATTGACATGAGGGATTACGTTTATTGATTTACGTATGTTAAACCATCCTTGCATTCCAGGGATGAACCCCACTTGATCGTGGTGAACAATTTTCTTAATACGCTTTTGATTGTGGTTTGCTGGTATTTTGTTAAGGATCTTTGCATCTATATTTATCAAGGATATTGGCCTAAATTTTCATTCCTTGATGTGTCTTTGCCTCGTTTAGGTATGAGTGTGATATTAACTTCATAGAATGAGTTTGGTAGGGAACCCACCTTTTCTATTTCCTGGAATACTTTGAAAAGTATAGGAATGAGTTCTTCTTTGAAGGTCTTGTAGAACTCGGCTGAGAATCAATCTGGACCTGGGCTTTTCTTGCATGGCAGGTATTTAATGACTTCTTCTATTTCATTGCTTGATATTGATCTGTTTAAATTGTGTATGTCCTCCTTGTTTAGTTTGGGAGGAGCATATGTCTCCAGAAATTTGTCAATGTCTTCCATACTTTCTATTTTGTTGGAATGCAGATTTTCAAAGTAACTTCTCATTATGTTATATATCTCAGTGGTGTCTGTCATGATTTTTTCTTTTTCATCATGAATTTTAGTAATTTGAATTTTCTCTCTTCTTCTCTTTGTTAGCGTGGCTAAGCGTTCATCTATTTTGTTTACTTTTTCAAAAAACCAACTTTTTGTTTTGTCAATTTTTTGAATTGTTTCTTTTGTTTCAATTTCATTGATTTCAGCTCTGATTTTAATTATTTCCTGTCTTCTACTACTTTGGCTATTATTCTGTTCTTCTTTTTCTAGGGTTTTGAGCTGTAATGTCAGGTCATTTAGTTGTTGACATTTCATTCTTTTCTTGAATTCACTTCACACAATGAATTTTCCTCTTAATACCAATTCCATAGTGTCCCAGAGATTATGATATGTTGTATTCTCATTCTCATTGACCTCTAAGGATTTTTTTATCTCCTCCCTGATGTTTTCTGTTATCCATGTTTCATTCAATAGCATATTATTTAGTCTCCAGGTGTGGGAGTAATTTCTGTTTTTTATTCTGTCATTGATTTCTACTCTCAGTCCATTACAATCTGATAGAAAACAAGGCAGTATCTCTATTGTTTTGCTTTTCCTAAGGGCTTCTTTGTGGCATAACATATGGTCTATTTTCGAGAAGGTTCAATGTGCTGCTGAGAAGAAAGTAAATTCATTCATTGATGGATGAAATAGTCATATATAGTCTATTAAGTATAGGTTTTTGATTGTGTTATTGAGTTCTATGGTTTCTTTGTTTGGTTTTTGTTTGGAAGATCTACCCAATGGTAACAGTAGTGTGTTAAATTCACCCAGAATTACTTTGTTGTGGTTGCTTTGATTCCTGAAATTGTGAAGGATTTTTTTGATGTACAGAGATGCACTGTTGTTTGGGGCATAAATCTTTATGATCATTAAGACGTCCTAATTTATGGTTCCCTTAAGCAGTATAAAATATCCTTCTTTATCCCTTCTGACTATCTTTTGCTTGAAGTCCACTTTATCTGATATAAGGTTGGAAACCCCCGCTTTTTTTACTGAATCCATGTGCATGATAGTTTTTTTCCCATCCTTTTACCTTTAGTCTGTGAATGTCTTTTTCTATGAGATGAGTCTCTTGCAGGCAGCATATTGTTGGGTTTTTCTTTTTAATCCATTCTGCCAGTCTATGTCTTTTGATTGATGAGTTTAGGTTATTAGCATCCAGGGTTATTATTGAGATATGATTTGTATTCCCAGTCATTTGGGATTATTTTTGGTTTTTAAATTGGCTTGATTTCCTCTTTGAGTGGATTTTTTCTCTAAATTAGTTCCTCCCTTTGCTGACCTACATTATTGTTTTTCATTTTTTCCTCATGGAATATTTTGTTGAGAACATTCTGTAGTGCAGGCTTTCTATTTTTAAATTCTTTTAACTTTTGTTTATCATGGAAGGATTTTATTTCATCTTCAAATCTGAAGGTTAGTTTTGCTGGGTATAGGATTCTTGGTTGGCAGCCATGTTCTTTCAGAACTTGAAATATATTGTTCCGGGCCCTTCTAGCTTTTAGTGTCTGGTTTAAGAAGTCTACTGCTATCTGTATTGGTTTCCCACTATATGTAATCTGATGCTTTTCTCTCGCAGCCTTCAAAATCCTATCTTTATTTTGAATGTTAGGCATTTTCATTATAATGTGCCTTGGTGTGAATCTGTTGTGATTTTGTGCATTTGGTTTTCTGTAAGCCTCTTTTATCTGATTTTCCATTTCATTCTTCAGGTTTGGAAATTTTTTTGATATTATTTCATGGAATAGGTGTTCTTTCCTTTGGTTTGTACCTCTGTGCCTTCCTCAATCACAATCATTCTTAAATTTGGTCTTTTCATGATGACCCATAGTTTTAGAAGATTCTGTTCATGATTTCTTACCATCTTCTCTCTTTGGGAAACTTTATTTTCAAGATTAAATATTTTGTCTTCATTGTCTGAGGTTCTGTCTTCCAAGTGGACTAGTCTTTTGGTGATGCTTTCCATTGAGTTTTTTATTTGGCTTATTGTTTTCTTCATTTCAAGGATTTCCATTTTTTTTTTTTTGAGAATCACTATCTCTGTTGAAATGATTTTGTTTCCTGAAGTTGCTCTTTCAACTGCTTATTGGTATTATCATTCATTTCTGACATTTGCTCTCTTATCTCATCCTTTGCTTCATGAATTATCTTAATCATGAAGTCCTTTTCTGACATCTCTTCTACCATACTGTCATTGGATTCTATTAATATTGAATCTAGATTTGTTTGGATCATTTTCTCCCCTTGTTTTTTCATGTTGTTCATGCTTCTTCCCCTCTAGCAGTGCAGATCTGGGGATATTGCAGATTCCCCCCTATAGGTTTATAGTGGCACTATAGGTTTCCAAAACCTTTTCTTTAAGAGGAGATCAATATTGGCAGTGCCCAATTCAGACACTATGCAATCCTAGACCAAATAGTCACTATGAGGACATTAACATTATTGTCATAATAAACAGAATGAGTTCAAATATTATCTTCAGTATAACAAACAGATTTGCAATAAGGTCTGCAGGTTCTATTGGAGGACAAAGAGGATAGAGATGGATGTAGGATGTAGCTGTTAATGGGATAAGAAAAGAATATATGAAGTTCTAGATAATAGAAAGGATGAGAGCATAATCAAAAGAAGTTGGATGTTAGCATGCAAAAAGGGAGAAAGAGACTCTGAGAGAACAGGTAAACAAAAGGAAAAGAGAGCAAGAAAAGTAAAGAAATAAAAACTTAAAATTGTTCAATAAGGAGAAAAAAAGGAAATATACACTATAACAGTCATATAGTATTCAAACCTCCCAGTCTTCAGTAGCCTGATGCATGAGAGGTACATGACAATGAGTTCAAGTTGTCAGCAGATGTCTCAAGATGGGATTTTCCCCATCTAAAGATCGGAGCTATGGCTTCCAGGTTATCCAAGATGGCTGCTCTGGCTTCCAAATGTGTTGGCAAATGGGTAGCTGCTTTTCGGGGTGTGGATGTGGTCAGCTGGAGGTCCTGGGAGTGGGGTGTGGTTGGTCAGGCAGGGGTCCTGGAGGTCGGGTGTTTTGTCATGGTTGTGGGATCCTGGAGGCCGGGTGCAATCAGTTTGTCTGGGGTCCCAGTGATAGGGCACAGTCAGCTGGTCTAGGGTTCCTCGTGGCAGGGAGCAGTCAGTCGATGTGAGGGTCCTGGAGGCAGAGAGTGATTGGTCAGGCTGAGGATCCTGGAGACAGGGCTCAGTCAGTCTGGTCAGGGGTCCTATGGGGCCTAGCTGTTGACTCAAAATGGCCGCAGCCACATGTAATCAAACCTGCAGGTACTGTCACAGTGAACTTCCAGGAACAGAAGGCAGCTGGTGCTCCATTGGCAGTCGGCGAACAGTTTGCTGACTGTTGTCAGACAATCAGGAGGTGAACCTCATGTGGTGGGTGATGGATAGGTGTAAGGCAGGTAATGGAGAGGCAAGAGGCAGGCAACTGGTGGATGATTGGTGCCTGACAGTGAGCAATCTGCCCTCAAAAGAGGCGTTGATATGCTGGCTGACTGCAGGTGATTACTGTAGACAAATGGGGTGAACAGCAGGGGATTGATAAGCAGCAAAAACTGCCTCACCAAGAAACAGATATTCTCTGCTTGAAATCGGAGTTACAGAGCAACAAGGAACGCAGTCTCCCTCTAGTCCACCATCCTGGATCTTTCTAGAAAGACGTTTGAGATGGCTAGTCTGACATAACCTGGGACAACTTTAAGAAACCAATAGGAAAATGTGCTTGATAGAAAAGCATATTCATCCCTGAGGTCATTGTGTTGTGTGGGGGAATGGGTGATGGGAGGGAGGGGAAGGGGATCACAGTCCTTTTTATGTTGCAGCATAGGCCAGACTTCTGTCCTTGGCCTATGTTCAATCTGACAACCATTTCCATTTTCAGCATCCCCAGTCAGTGCTTCTTTTCCAAGAGAGTTGCTCTTCTCTGGTGCTCTAAGTCAGTGAGAGTGGTGGTTGAGATTGTAAAATAATTTTATTCAGTCTGACACTAGTGTGTGATCTTAGGTAAACTGGGCAATATCTCTGTGCCTTAGTTTCCTCAACTTTAAAATAGCACTACTTGTAGTATTAAATGAAAAATCATAATGAGTGGCCCAGACTGGCACACAGGAAGCCATCAATTCATGTTAGCCATTGTTACTAAAATATTGCCAGCCTCATAGTCAGCCAGTTTGCCTCTTCCTCATTGTCACTACTTGCTTATTCCTCAAACTAAACTCAAATTATTCTCAATCTTGCTTCTGAAATGTCTTCAAAATTGATTCCTATGTTCACTATTCCTTCAGTATTTGAAAAAGTGTAATGATTTTCCCCCATCTTTCTGTTTCTTCCACTTTCTAATGAGTTATTCTTTCACATGGATATCACTCTTGAAGGTATAACAACAAATTAAGGTGGAACTCTTCAAGGCCACACCTCCTTTTCAGAATTCATCTATCATCAGGTCTCTTCCTGAATATGCTTTACCTATCAAAACTAGGCAGATCTATTAAGTTCTAAAATATGCTTTGCTCTCTATGAAAATCCTGTCCATTCTCCCAGTTCTGCTCAGGCAGCACTTTTTCCTCAAAATCTGTCCAGTCCCTGGATGCAAAGAACCACTCAGTCCTTGTGCACTTTATTTACTCTCCTGTTAATTCACATGTTGCTGATCTCTTACAGTCCCTGCTTCAGAGCATTGCAGATATTTGCTGGCATAGATTTGTCAGACTAAAAATTTCAGCACAGAGTCTCAAAGGCAAATTTAAACTAGCTCCACCAGCTTTCAACATGTATCTGTACCTACTGGGTGCATTTCAAATTTGATTAAAATCTATTTAAAAAGTTGGAATGGAACAGACATGTAAGTTGAAAATGCCAAATAATCCAATTGAAAAAGACATTTCACCTTATTTTTAAACCTGGATACTTGACATTCAACACTTAGCACAGTATCTTTGGCATCTTGCTCTTTATAAAACATCTCAGTTCAAAAGCCTACCTCTTCCAGAAAGTGTAGTGCCTTTTCTTCTTATTTGGAATTCTTTAATGTCTGCTATAACCTGCTATAATGATTGTAGATGAATGAACAATTAATGTACATGAATGTGTGCAGAAATTCCTCAGCTCTGTAAGTTGTCACACGTGGGTTTCCAGCCTACCTTTGCAAAGATCACAACATGAAACCCACCAGCATCACTTAAAATTTGTGGTAGAGCAAGTCAATTTTTTTTCTTTGCCAGTACATTAATAGCATATGTGGAAGAGGTTTGTTATTTTGAAAGGAGATTACTTTTATAAATTTAGTGGGGTCATAATCTTAATCTGAATAGTGAAAATCCATCAATTGTGATGTCTAGTTTCAGAAAATCTTTCTTGTTTCATGTTTTTTGTTTATTATTTTAAAAATTGCTCTGTTAAACTAACCTTTTCATTGGAAGAGTATTATTTTAAAAGGTGCAAAATTGTTTTCCCTTAGTTTCATGATCCAACCAAAAAAAGATGACCCAAGGTCATATAACCCATCAGACTGGGTTGTATTTTTTTGTGGGGGTGACTTTTGAATGTCATCAAGAGAAAATCCAGGACTATTTGGTAAAACTACAATTGAAACTCTCAAGCAAGTAGTCTTTAAATGCAGTAATAAAGCCAGGTACAGTGAAATAGGGCTGTAATCCTAGTAACTCATAACTGGGACAAGAGGTTCACAAGTTCAAGGCCAGTCTCAGCAACTTAACAATACCCTGTCTCAAAATAAAAAGGGCTGCAGATGCAGCTCAGTGGTAGATCACCCCTGGGTCAATCACAAATATCACCCCTCATCACACACACTACAATTTATTCTGCAGATTTCTAAATGTAAACTAGAAACCACTGACCTTCAGTGGTTAACAAAGTATCATCTCTGAACCAAGAACATTATTAGGCACTTGAATGAAATGTTTATGTAAACCCTATCAAAGACCTAAGGACTCAGCAATCTTTGATTTAATGCAAAATCCAGGTGACTTGCTCCTAATCTTCAGAACCCCTGAGTACATACTTCCCAACTCCCAGACATTCTGATAATGTGTAGAACAACCATGGCCATGAAAAATACTTGTTGGGAATACTGGATGAGAAAATTACCATAATTCCAGTCAGTCCTCAAAACTTTTCTAGTATGTCACCAAGCCATATTTCAATAATGTGGCAGAATTCCCAATAAGGAGGGAAAGGAGAGGCCATTCATTGTTTACAAATACTTGCTGAATTCCACAGAAGCTCTTGGTCCTGCTCCCAGGAGCTCACTGTAGCCATGTAAGTCCTTTCTGCTCTACTCATTCCCAGAGTTTTGCTGTTCTAACCTTGAGCCTTTCAGACCATGAGGCCTTTTATCACCATTTTACAATAAGACCCTAAATCTCATATATCACACTTCTGGCACAGAGATTATAGTTGTTATGTATAATTTTAACAAAAGATTATGATGCCCAGGTTAAAGCTTTTTTAAAGTACTAGATTTTCTCATTGCTAATTTTACTTAAAATTACTAGTTTTTGCTTCTCTTCTTAAGTTAAAATGGTTAAAAATCAATTTTTTACTGTGTGTGACTAAAGTTTGATTTCATGTGATAGGAATAAGAGCCAGGAGAAAGAAAGAAACCTGATTTCTCCTGGGGAATAGTCACATAATGATAGCCTACCCAAAATCCAGTAGTAAGCCAGAGAAGTGAAATAGCAATTAGAATCACTTTAGCTCACTAATTTCCAATAAGACCCTAAATCTCATTTTGTACATCATACTTCTGTCATAGAGATGGTACTTGGCATGTACAATTTTAACAAGCAACTGGCCAACTCAAAAGGTAAACTGTCAGGGGCAGGCTCTGAGGGACCCAGAACCGCATTGTGGCCTGATCTCTAAGATGGCGCCTGGCAGCTTGCCAGACATAGCTGCACACATATACAAGTTTTAGGAAGTAATTCTGGTTGGCTGTTGTACATGAGGCAATCCTGGTATCTGCATGGAGACTGTTCCTTGATAGGCTGACTTTCCTGGTAGTCTACTCTCTGATAGGCTGATGTTCTCAATATAAGTCTGAGACTTGTGGAATAAACTTTTTTTGGCTCCTGTGATCAAGAAGAGCGTACGCATTGTGATTGTCCCTGTGGGCGGTGGGTGATCATAAATGGTGCCGAAACCCAGAACTGGAGTTACAAAGGAGGAACTGATCAGATAAATACAGGGTAAGTAAAGTACAGTCTGGTCAGGTTAAAGTTCGCGGAATAAGCGATGGAGTTAAAGTTCACGGGATAAGCGACGGAGTTAAAGTTCGTGGAATAAGCGATGAAGACTAAGTGTTTGTGTGTGCTTTCACTTTTGTTTTATTAGTTAAAGTGGTCTGCCTTTTGGTTTGTTTAGTGGTAGCTAATGGGCACTGAAATGTCACGAATGCGCATGGAAGGTCCCTTAAAGGATTTGCCCTACAGACCTAAAAGGTCCCTTACCTCCTGATACTGTTGGAATTTTATTAGGTAGGAGCTCTAGTGCACTCAGGGGACTTAGTTATCCCTGGGGTTATTGACTCTGATTTTACAGGAGAAATTAAGATTCTTTCACATTCTCCTCAAGGAAGTATCTCCATATCACCTGGGGACCGCATAGCTCAGCTTTTGATTATTCCCAGCCTTCATAATAATTTTCCATCAACCACAGCAACCAGGGGAACTGCAGGTTTGGGATCTTCTGGAGTTGATTTTGCCTGTCTTACCATGGACTTAAAAAATAGGCCAATGCTTAAAATAAAGATTAAAAATAGAGAATTTTTGGGACTCCTAGATACAGGAGCTGATACTAGCATTATTACCCTAAAAGATTGGCCAAAAGAATGGTCTCTACAAGTAGCGGAACAAACCCTGAGGGGATTGGGTGTAGCTACTAGCCCACAAAGGAGTAGTTCTGTATTGACATGGAAAAACGATGAGGGCCAACAGGGAACATTTCAACCTTATGTCTTAGACCACTTACCTGTTAATTTACGGGGCAGAGATATTCTCATGCAAATGGATTTAGTACTCACTACAGAAGGCCATTACAGCCAAAAGGCTCAATATCTAATGGTAAAACAAGGTCATAAATGGGACAAGGGGATAGGCCGCTATGGCCAGGGAAATACCAAGCCAATTAGTGTTAAGGGCAATCAAGGTCGCCAAGACTTGGGTTTTTCCTTGGGGCCACTGAACAAAAGTATGTAAAAATAACTTGGAAATCCAATGCACCAGTGTGGGTCTCTCAGTGGACCCTGACATTAGAAAAACTTAAAGCGGCCCAAGAACTGGTACAAAAACAATTAGAAGCAAATCATATTAGAACTTCAACTTCTCCTTGGCATACCCCTATTTTTAATACTCCAAATATATTATTATGCCACTCTGAGGAAGATATTTTAAAGAATATTTTACTCTGAATTAATAGAACAACTCAAATTATGGGGACTCATTATAGCCCCTGAAAATGTTCAAGTTGGTACTACACAAGAATTCTTAGGAGCCCAATTAATATCTTACAAGGGGATCCCCATCCCACATCTCCCAGAGAGCTCACTCCTGAAGTGCGTCTGGTTTTGAATATTATACAAAAAAGATTAGATGAGGCCCAAGTGGATTGTATTGATCTCTCTCAGTCATTACAATTCATTGTTATTCCTAACAAGAAACTACCCACTGGAGTCTTTTGGCAAGAGGGTCCCTTGTTTTGGGTCCATCTAGCCTGTTCACCCAATAAAACTCTCTTACCCTACACTGAAGCAGTAGCTCAAGTAATCTTAAAGGCACTTAAATCATCTATCACAGTGTTTGGAATTCATCCAGCTACTATCATTATTCCCTATGATAAGCATCAACTTTCTTGGTTATGTAATTTCATGGATTCTTGGACTGTTGTTAGATGCTCCACTCAAGCTAACTTTGATATTCCTATCCTAAACATCCTTATATACAATTTTGCAGTAATAATTCTGTAATATTCCCAAGAGTTACCTGACAAAAACCTATTCCTAAGGCTCCTGTGATTTTCACTAATGAATCCAAAACAGGGACTGGAGCTATTTGTTATCTAGATAAAGTCCAAACATTCCTTTTCCCTACTCAGATAGTTTATATGTAGTTCAAGCTCTCAGTAACTTAGAATATGCAGGGCTTATTGCCTCAAACTCTACTATTTTTCTATCCTTTACAGACTTTACAACAAATGATTTGGGATTGTTATAATTCTTTATTGGACATATCAGAGCTCATACCAATTTACCTGGACCTTTAGCCCTAGGGAATAATGTAGCAGACATAGCAACTAAGGATCCCCACATTTTTTCTGCATTTGAGGCAGCAAAAAATTATCATTAACAATTCCATGTTAATTCTACAACATTAAAACTGAAGTTTCCCATTACTAAAGAAACTGCACATGCTATTGTTAAATCTTGTGGCCAGTGTACAGTCCTCCATCATCCACCTTCTCTAGGAGTTAATCCTAAAGGACTGTTACCTAGTCATCTATGGCAAATGGATGTTACTCACATTCCTGAATTTGGTAACCTTAAATATGTACATGTATCCGTAGACACATGTTCAGGTATCATCTTTGCGTCACTACACAGTGGAGAAAAAGTCAAAGATGTCATTTCCCACTGTCTCCATGCTTTCGCAGCCTGGGGACTTCCTAAAAAACTTAAAACGGACAATGGCCCTGCTTGTACTTCAACCTCCTTTAACCAATATCTCACTAAATTTGAAATAGCTCTAACCACAGGTATACCTTATAACCCACAAGGACAAGGTATTGTTGAACATGCACATCTCACCCTCAAAAATACTCTTTATAAACAAAAAGGGGGGATAGGGGAGACCTTCAAGTCCCCTAAAGATAAACTTTCTCTTTGTCTCTTTATTTAAAATTTTTTAACTCTGGATAATGAGGGTCGCTCTGCCACTGAGAGACATGGCAACCATAAACAACATGATAGAGCGACGGTAAAATGGAAGGATGTTCTTACTGGACAATGGAATGGCCCGAACCCGGTGCTTTACTGGAGCCATGGCTCGGTTTGTGTGTTTCCACAGGATAAAACGTCACCTATCTGGGTTCCTGAATGGCTGACTCGACCAGTGGCTATGCTACCAACAAGTAATTCGGATCAACAAAATGAAGACGCCAAAGACACTCCTGACGATCATGCTATTGACAGTCTTTCACCCTTTAGCCACACTTTCTTTTCACCCAGGTGAAAATGGTTCTACATTTCAAGAATACATAAAAAAACTTAACAGGAGATGCTGTTTTACTTTCAAGATGGGTACCTCACAGACATAATGCTACAGGAACTACTTTCAAAACCCCTAGAATCTTCCCTCCTTGTAATCCTAAACACAGTACACCTCCTATATGGACAGGTTGTCAACATTCAGGACCAGCGACTCCTGTACAAAATGGATTTTTTTTTCACTCCCAATTTCACTTCTTTCACTGCTAATGATAACTTCACTAATAATGTTCAATTAGGCATGAAACGTGTCAACCCCTTTGACAATTGGATGCTTTTCACTGCAGCTTCAGGATATACTAACTTACAATCTTTTTTCAGTCTCTTAGGAGGGACATTTCGGCTATGTACTTGGAACTCCTCTACATGGACAAACAGTTCTAGGTTCACTGGTGCTGCCTAACAATCTACATGTACCAGAAATATTACCTTTCCACCTACCCCAGTTTGTGTGTCCCTCCCTTTTTTATGTTTTTAACTTCTTCTCAATTGCACCTCAACCAAATGCATATTTCTACCTTCCTACCTGTTCCAGTCTCTGTTACAGATACAGAACTGCCAGTACTACTATCTAGAGACAAGAGAGATTTTGGCATCACAGCAGCTGTGGTCACTGCAATAGTGGTTTCTGCAACAGCAGCACTAGCAACTGCCATACCTACAGCAACAGCAGTCAATCCCTTGGCCAAAAATACAGCTACAGCCTTACAGACTCAAGAAGCTCTAAACAACCATTTTAAGGCAGGCATACTCCTTGTAAATTAAAGAGTGGACTTACTACAAGAACAAGTGGATATCTTACAAGAACTTTTGGGACTGGGATGCGTTTACCCTTTAAGAGCAGTGTGTGTCACCCCTATTGCTTATAATAACCTTAGCTCTGTGGCTATGTTATCTAAAAATCTACCTTACTGGCAATTGGTCATCTGCGTTTGATAATTTAACCAGTCAGCTACGAGCTGAAATACTCAGAGTCAATGCCACCAGGGTTCAAGTTGCATCAGTATCCGAGATGTTCTCTTTGTTATCTAAAGACCTGGTATTGACAAAGCAGTGGGCTGGAACAGTAGTTGTTCTGATTATTATCTGCTTAGGGATAGTCTATGTTATACGCAGCCAAATCAGAGCTCGCCAAGATGCCCGACGTCATCGACGGGCTATAGTACAGGCTTTGACAGCCATTGAGATAGGCACATCCCCCCAAGTATGGCTAAGCATGCTGGACCAGTAGTCAAAGACGGGTAAGATCCGTGGAAATGCATACCAACCTAAGACAGGGTTCTGACACGTGGAGGTCAGAATTCCAATGACGGGTAAGAATGTAATTTGCCATGGACAACCTAAGACAGGCATGGTCCCAAGTCATCTTTTCTTTATTTAAATAATAAGGGGGAGATGTCAGGGGCAGGCTCTGAGGGCCCCAGAGCCACACCATGGCCTGATCTCTAAGATGGCACCTGGCAGCTTGCCAGACATAGCTGCACACATATACAAGTTTTAGGAAGTAACTCTGGTTGGCTGTTGTACATGAGGCGATCCTGGTATCTGCGTGGAGACTGTTCCTTGATAGGCTGACTTTCCTGGTAGTCTACTCTCTGATAGGCTGATGTTCTCAATATAAGTCTGAGACTTGTGGAATAAACTTTTTTTGGTTCCTGTGATCAAGAAGAGCGTATGCATTGTGATTGTCCCCGCGGGTGGTGGGCTATCATAGTAAACAGACTTGATTATTTTAACCCTTACCTTTTGTTGACATCTCTTTATGAATTCTTTGGTATCTTTTCATTTAGATAGTCATTGATAATTGCTGACATCATCTGTACTCCAGTCAGCAAGCTAGATGCTGGGAGACACCTGGGGAAACAGGATACAGTTCCAGTCTTGAGGGCCTACAGTCTACTGAAGTTTGTCAGATAAACAGGCAAACTACTAAGTGCTAAAAGGTGTGGGAGCCAAAGAACTGCAACCAGTTTGAAATACACCACACTGGGGACACAGGATGCAGGGTGGATGAAACAACTCTAGAGTTCAGTAGGGGGAGTTTGCACTGTGACTAGCCCTTCTTTATTCCTGTCCCTGGGATCTGTCCTACCTATACTCACATATCCAAACAATAATAATGTGGGTGGATGAGTAGCAATGTCTTGGCATCAAAGAAAAAAATTACCAATATCCACATGATAGAAAGTGATACTACTGCAAGACTCTAGCATGTAAGTGAATAATAAATAATGCTGTCCTAATCCAGAGAGTTCAAAAAGATAAAGCAACTAAGTCTTCATTTTTTTAAATTTATTTTTTACTTTAAAGACTGCATTTTGGGAGATCCAAGATGACAGATTAGAGGGTGACTGCACCTCCCGTCACTCCAGAACTCAGGATTCAAGGGGAGGTATTGAGAGACTCAGACCAACATAGAGCCACATGGCGAGTCTCTCCCACCGGGTGAAGCTCGACCCCGGCAGCAGGCCCGGACAGGGGCACTTTCTCACAGCAGGGCAGGGCAGTGAGAATCTTCCCCAAGCAGCCCTGCTCTCTCCAGTGGCAGGCTCGATCCACAACCAGCTTCTAGGAGCAGGCCCGCCCAGTGATAGCTTTTCCTCTCAGAGCCAACCCCAAACCCCGGACCCAGTGGTGGGCCCTGGCCTGCAGGCAGCTTCTGGGACCAGGGTAGGGCAGCGAGAGACTTCCCCAAGCATCCCTGCTCCCTCCCACAGCAGGCTTGGTCCACAGCCATGTTCTCAGAGCAGGCAGGCCCAGTGAGAGCTTTTATGCACAGAGCCAACACCAAGCCCCAGACCCAGCAGCAGGCCCTGGTCCGCAGGCTGCTTCTGAGATGAGGGCAGGGCAGGGAGAGACTTCCCAAGCAGCCCTGCTCCCTCTTGCAGCAGGCGAGATCTAAAGCCAGCTCCTCAGAGCAGGCCCACACAGTAAGAGCTTTTCTGCATAGAGGCGACCCCAATCCCTGAATCCAGTGGTGGGCCCTGGCCTCAAGGAGGGTTCTGGGACCAGGAAAGGGCAGCAAGAGACTTCCCCAAGCACCCCTGCTCCCTCTGGTGGCAGGCATAATCCACAGCCAGCTTCTCGGAGCAGGCCCGCCCAGTGAGAGCTATTCCTCACAGAGACAACCCAAAGCCCTGAACCCAGCGGTGGGCCCCAGCCTGAAGGCGGCTTCTGGGACCAAGGCAGGTCAGGGAGAGGCTGTCCCCAAGCAGCCTGGCTCCCGCAGGTGGGGACAGGCCCTGTCTATAGCCAGCTTCTAGGAGCAGAACCTCCCAGGGAGAGGATTTTCATGCAGAACCAGCCCCCAGACCTGGACCCAATAGCGGGCTAGGGACAACTTTCTTCAGAAGCACTGCATTATCAAGTTCCTCCAAGACTTCAGGCTACTGAAGGCTGGTAGGTGATATACTGGAAATCTACAGGGACACCATAAGCCAATAGAGGAAATCTGCAATATATCAGAGTCCCACTGATATCTGACCAATATGAGAAAACAAGGGAAGAAAATGTCCCAAACAAACCTAGATACTATATCAATATAACCCAATGAAAGCACAGCAGAAGAAATGTCAGAAAGGGAGTTCAGAATGTACATAATTAAAACAATCAGGGAAGCAAAAGAGAAGATGAAAGAGCAAATGCGGGCATTGAAGGAAGAGATGAAAGAGCAAATGCAGGCATTAAATAATCACACCAATCAAGAGTTAAAAGAGCAAATATGGGAAGGAAGAGATCATTTCAATAAAGAGTTAGAGATACAGAAAAAAAACAAACAGAAATCCTTGAAATGAAGGAAACAATAAACCAAGTGAAAAACTCCATAGAAAGCATAACAAATAGGATAGAACACCTGGAAGACAGAACCTCAGACACTGAAGACAAACTATTTAATCTTGAAAACAAAATTGACCAAACAGAGAAGATGGTAAGAAATCATGAATAGAATCTACAAGAATTGTGGGATAGCATGAAAAAGCCAAATTTAAGAATTATTGGAAATCAGGAAGGTTTAGAGAAACAAACCAAAGGAATGAACAATCTATTCAATGAAATAATATCAGAAAATTTTCCAGATCTGAAGAATGAAACAGAAAACCAGGTACAAGAGGCTTATAGGACTCCACATATACAAAATTATAACAGACCCACATCAAAGCACATTATTATGAAAATAACTAACATAAAAAATAAAGACAGAATTTTAAAGACTGTGAGAGAAAACAACAAAATTACATTCAGGAGGAAACCAATAAGAATATCAGCAGATTTTTCAATCCAGACCCTAAAAGATAGAAGGGTCTGGAACAACATTTACCAAGCCCTGAAAGAAAACAGATGCCAACCAAGAATCTTATACCCAGCAAAACGTACTTTCAGATTTGATAATGAAATAAAATCCTTCCATGATAAACAAAAGCTAAAAGAATTTACAAAAAGAAAGCCGGCATTACAGAACATTCTCAGCAAAATAATCCATGAGGAAGAGATGAAAAACAATGATGCAAATCAGCAAAGGGAGGAACTTGTCTAAAGGAATAGCCAAATAAAGGAGAAACCAAATCATGTCAAAAAATAAAAATGAGTCAAATGACTGGGAATACAAATCATATCACAATAATAGCCCTGAATGTTAATGGCCTGAACTCATCAACCAAAAGACATAGACTGGCAGATTGGATTAAAAAGAAAAATCCAACAATATGCTGCATCCAAGAGACTCATCTCATAGAAAGAGGTACCCATAGATTAAAGGTGAAAGGATGGGAAAAACATACCATGCACATGAACACAGCAAAAAAGCTGGAGTATCCATCCTCATTTCAGATAATGAGGACTTCAAGCCAAAATAAGTCAGAAGGGATAAAGAAGGACATTACATACTGCTTAAGGGAAGCATAAATCAGCAAGACATAACAATCATAAATATCTATGCCCTGAACATTGGCTCACCATGTATGTCAAACAAATCCTTCTCAATTCCAGAAATCAAATAGACCAGAACACAATAATACTAGGTGATTTTAACACACCTCTCTCACCACTGGATAGATCTTCCAAACAAAAATTGAATAAAGAAACCATAGATCTCAATAACACAATCAACAATTTAGACTTAACAGACATATATAGAATATACCATCCAACAAAGATCGAATACACTTTCTTCTCAGCAGCACATGGATCCTTCTCTAAAATAGACCATATATTATGCCACAAAGCTACTGTTAGCAAATACAAGAAGATAAATATGCTACCTTGTATTCTATCAGATCGTAATGGATTGAAATTAGAAATAAATAACAGAATAAAAAACAGAAATTTCTCCAATACCTGGAGATTAAATAATATGTTATTGTATGATGAATGGATAATGGAAGACATCAGAAGGGAAATAAAAAAATTCTTACACATAAATGAGAACAAACACACATTATATCAAAATCTCTAGGACACTATGAAAGCAGTACTTAGAGGAAGATTTATTTCATGGAGCACATTCAACAAAAGAAGTAAAAATCAACAAATAAATGAATTAACACTACAGCTCAAAGCCCTAGAAAAAGAAGAGCAGACCAACACCAAAAGCAGTAGAAGACAGGAAATAGTTAAAATCAGAACTGAAATCAACAAAATTGAAACAAAAGAAGAATAGAAAAAATTAACAAAATAAATAGTTGGTTCTTTGAAAAACTAAACAAAATTGATAAACCCTTAGCCACACTAACAAAGAGAAAGAGAGAGAAAACTCAAATTACTAAAATTCAGAATGAACAAGGAAATATCATGACAGACATGAATGAAATACAAAACATAATTAGAAGCTATTTTGAAAATCTATACTCCAACAAAACAGAAAGCCTCGAAGATAACAAGTTTCTAGAGACATATGAATCACCTAAACTGAACCAGGAGGACATACACAACTTAAATAAATCAATTTCAAGCAAAGAAATAGAAGAGGTCATCAAAAGCCTACCAACAAAGAAAAGTCCAGGACGAGATGGGTTCTAGCCGAGTTCTACAAAACCTTTAAAGAAGAGCTCATTCCAATACTCCTCAAAATATTCCATGTAATAGTGGAGGAGGGAACCCTCCCAAACTCATTCTATGAAGCCAATATCACCAGAGACAGAGACACATTGAGGAAAGAAAATTTCAGACCAATATCCTTAATGAACATCGACACAAAAATTCTCGACAAAATTTTAGCAAATCTCATACGAAAATATATTAAAAAGTTAGTGCACCACGATAAAGTGGGTTTTATCCCAGGGATGCAAGGTTGGTTCAACATCAGGAAATCAATAAATGTCATTCACCATATCAATAGACTTAAAGTCAAGAATCACATGATTATTTCGATAGATGCAGAAAAAGCATTTGATAAAATACAGCATCCCTTTATGCTCAAATCACTGGAAAAAATAGGGATACTGGGAACATTTGTTAACATTGTAAAGGCCATCTATGGTAAGCCCATAGCCAATATCATTCTAAATGGTGAAAAACCGAAAGCATTCCTCCTAAAAATTGGAGCAAGGCAGGGATGTCCTCTTATACACTTCTATTCAACATTATCCTAGAAACTCTAGCCAGAGCAATTAGACAGACCAAAGAAATTAAAGGGATACAGATGGGAAAAGAAAAATTCAAATTATTCCTATTTGCTGATCACATGATTATATATTTAGAGGAACTGGGAAATTCCACCAGAAAACTTTTAGAACTCATAAGTGAATTCAGTAACAGGATATAAGACCAATGCTCATAATCTAATGCATTTTTATACATAAGTGATGAACCATTGGAAAGAGAAGTTAGAAAAACTACCCCATTCACAATAGCATCAAAAAAAATAAAATACTTGGGAATCAATCTAAAAAAAGAGGTGAAAGACCTCTACAATGAGAACTACAGAACACTAAAAAAAGAAATTAAAGAAAACCTTAGAAGATGGAAAAATTTCCCATGTTCTTGGATAGGCTGAATTAATATTGTCAAAATGGCCATACTACCTAAAGTGCTATACAGATTCAATGCAATTCTAATTAAAATCCCAATGACATACCTTACAGAAATAGAGCAAGCAATTATGAAATTCATCTGGAAGAATAAGAAACCCAGAATAGATAAAGCAATCCTTAGCAGGAAGAGCAAAGCAGGGGTATCACAATACCAGATCTTCAACTCTACTACAAAGCAATAGTAACAAAAACGGCATGGTATTGGTACCAAAATAGACAGGTAGATCAATGGTACAGAATAGAGGGCATGGACACAATCCCAAATAAATACAATTTTCTCATATTAGACAAAGGGCCAAAAATGTGCAATGGAGAAAAGATAGCCTCTTCAACAAATGGTGCTAGGAAAACTGGAAATCCATATGCAACAGAATGAAACTAAACCCCTATCTCTCACCCTGCTCAAAACTCAACTCAAAATGGATCAAGGACCTCAGAATCAGACCAGAGATCCTTCATCTTATAGAAGAAAATCTAGGTCCAAATCTTCAATGTGTTGGCTTAGGATCAGGCTTCCTTAACAGGACTCCCATAGCACAAGAAATAAAAGCAAGAATCAACAACTGGGATAGATTCAAACTAAAATGCTTTCTCTCAGCAAAGGAAACTCTCAGCAATATGAAGAGATAGCCTCCAGAGTGGGAGAAAATCTTTGCCACTCACACTTCAGATAGAGCACTAATTTCCAGAATATATAAAGAACCCAAAAAACACTACGCCAAGAGTAAAAATAACCCTATCAACAAATGGGCTTAGGAAATGAACAGACACTTCACAGAAGAAGACCTAGAAGCAATCAACAAATATATAAACAATGTTCAACATCTCTAGTAATAAGAGAAATCAAAACTACCCTAAGATTCCATCTCACCCCAATTAGAATGGTGATTATCAAGAACACAAGCAACAATAGGTGTTGGCGAGGATGTGGGGAAAAAGGTACACTTATACATTGCTGTGGGGTTGCAAATTAGTACAGCCTCTCTGGAAAGCAGTATGGAATCTGCACATCAGATTGCAGATTATAGCCACATCAATTTTCATATCTGCTCAATTCACAATAGTCAGATTGTGGAACCAACCTAGATGTCCTTCAATTGATGAATGGATATAGAAACTGTGGTATTTATATACAAAGGATTATTACTACACCATAAAGAATAGTAAAATTATGTCATTCACAGGCAAATGAATGAAATTGGAGAATATCATGCTAAGTGAGATAAGCCAATCTCAAGAAAACAAAGAAAGAATGTTCTTGCTGATAAGCGGATGATGACACATAATGGGGGGTGGAAGGGGTTAGTGTTAGGGTTATGGTTAGGTTTAGGGTTAGCAATGTGATCAAAACAACTTCTGGCTGGTTGCCTGGTGCCATCTTGGTGTAGTCTGCTTTGCATAGCCCCCAACATCTCCCCCTTCTTTATATAAAATGAAAAGGAAGCTGGCAGGGATCGTGTCTGTCTTAGGTCCCAGGAATCAACATCCTGTCCTTAACCATCATCAAAGGATACCAAAGCAGGGTTGGCCCTTCTGTCTTAGGTTGGTACATTGTTTTCCCATGGTTACCCATCTTTGACTACCGATCCAGCATACTAAGCCATATGTTGGGAGATTGTCCTGAATCAAGGGTGGCCATGGCCTGTTTTATGATCACATTATAAGCCTGTTGACTGGTTTTGAGGCGTTTGTAAATGTAGAATAGAATTAACACAAGCACAGCCAAGCTTATTAGTGTGAGACTTAAGAGTTCCCCAAATTTGGTGCCAAATTGTGTTCGTTTATTTAATGCTCCTGTGATAAGTTCTCACGGTTTGACTTCCACCTTAGTGGGGTTTATGGTGAGGATTTGTTGTCAAAGCCTTTTTACTAGCTCGTCGAATCTATCTGCCCATCATTGTGCAATCTGTGAAGATAACTGTCTAGAGAAGTTCTCATTAGAAGTCACAAAAAGGAAAGGGAGAGCTAAGCACACAGGAGTATATGAAAAAACAATTGTTTCACTCTCTACATATTTCAGTATTAACTCCATAAACCTTTTGATCAGAGCACTTTCCTTTACTTATAGACCCTCCTTTTACAAAAGCCAGGGGGCTTATATCTGTACATGCCTTAGGCTCACAAAAGGACCAAATGGATAAGGGGTTGAAATTACCTTTATATTCCAAATTTTCTATAAAATCTTTTGTAGTTTGAGATGTGATATATATCTGATTAGGTAAATACCAATGTCCAAAAGCCAGATTACTGGAGACCTTTTTATCAGGTGCTGACAAACTTCCCATAAGGGAGGCCAAGTAATAGGCTTTTGGAAGGACTGGCAATGACCATACTAATGGATATGAAAATCAGTCTTATTACTAATAGCTTTGGGCATGTAACCGGACATTTTTATTGGAGTTGTTTTCTTTATTTAAGGTAATATCTGCCAAAGTACGATTGATCAACTGCACACAAGGTGTGCCACTGCCAAAGGCGAGGCATAATGCATTCTCTAGTGATCAATTCAGGGTAAACTTGGAGTCCAATGGTGGTGTGTACCTAAGGGTAGCTTGCCTAGTAGATTCATTAGTGGAAAGGAACTGAGGAAAGATTGCACCACCTTGAGAGACTGGAACCAGTCAAGGCAATACCCTGACATTTGCCAGAACTGTTCACCCTGGACAAAACTCACCACCATCATCAGTAGCAGCAGGATACACAGAGGGCTTGGCTGCATCTTGATGAACCTTTTTAATTGTTCAGACTAGCCTTTCTGGAATCCAAATTGGTGTTTTTTTCTTCCTGTGGAAATACACATGCCCTCCTCCCCAAATCAAGACCAGGGAAGGTCCTTTCCATTCTCCTGTTATAACATCTTTCCATAAAACTTGTGGCTTTATGTTAGTGTCAACTGCAGTATGTCGATCCACTGCTGATTTCCTGATTTATCCAAATTTAAAAAGTTTAAGGTAAAAAGGGCTATGGATAATCTGCTCCTAGGTGGATATGACTCCCCTATTCCCCCTTTTTGTTTTATTAATAAGGTCTTAATGGTTAGATAAGCTCTTTCTATAATTCCTTGTCCCTGGGGGTTATAAGGAATACCTGTGACATGATATATACTAAATGTAGAACTAAACTGTTTAAAGGTTAAGGATGTATACCCTGGACCATTGTCTGTTTTTATTGTTTTTGGAACACCCAGAATAGAAAAGGTATGTAGGCAGTGATTTATAATATCTTTTGTTTTTTCACCTGACTATAAGGAGGCCATAATAAATCCTGAATAAGTATCTATGGACATATGCATGTATCTAATCTTTCCAAATTCAGGGATATGAGTAACATCCATTTGCCATATGTGTTTGACTTGTAATCCTCTAGGGTTAACACCATTTTGAGGTACTGGGAGATAAATGACACAGTGTTGACAATTTTTGACAATAATTCTAGCTTGTCCTTTAGTCAATTTAAAATGTTTTTGAAGAGTGTTAGTGTTAACATGGAAGATTTTATGAAAATTTTCTGCTTCTAAGAACATGAAAAAATATGTACGTCTCTAGTAGCTAAGTCTTCTAAAGCGTTACCCATACTGAGAGGTTCTGGTAACCTGATATGAGCCCTAATATGTCCAACAAAAAATGGTTCCTTACAGTACCAAATTAACTTTTGAATTGTAGATAATGAGGAATGAATGGTAGATGCTGAGGATATTTTTGTTATAATTTCTATGATATTTAGAGCATTGACTATATATTTGCTGTCAGAGAACAGATTAAATGGCTGATGTGGGAACATTTGGAAAATTTGACAAATGGCTAGAAGCTCTATCTTTTGGGCAGATTGTGGAGGATAAAGAAAAGTGAATGTCTGTGTTGGCGTGACTATAGCAGCTGTTCCATTACTGGATTCATCAGAAAAGCAAGTTAAAACATTTGGTATGGGATCTTTTCTGGTGACTTTAGGAAATATGAATGGGTGTCTGATGAACATTTGGATCATCGGGTCCCCGGGGTAGTGGTTATTAAAATTTGGTTTATAATTACATATAATGGTAGCCCATATTTCTGATTCTTGTGCGAGCTCAATTATAGTTTTTGGTTTATAAGGAGTGAGAACGTTTTTTGGAATAATGCCAAAAATTCCTATAGCATTAGTTATTGCCTTTTCTATTAACTTTCCCACTAATTCTGGATAACTCGCTAGAGTTATCTTTTGGCTATAGTGAAGATGGACCCAGTAAATAGGTCCTTGTTGTCAGAACACTCCTGTAGGACTTCCTATGGTGACTATGATTATCAGCAATATAGGCTTAGTTAAATCTACCCGATCTAAATGTGCCTTAATAATGGCATCTTTTACCTTACATAATGCTTTTCTAGCTTCTGTGGTAATTTCCCGGGGTGAGGCAGGATCATTACTTTCCTTAAGAATATCAAATAATGGTCCAAGGTCTTCGGTTGTTAATTTTAAGTATGGTCTTATCCAGTTTTTATCTCCCAAAAGTTTCTGGAAATCGTTTAATGTTTTGAATTTATCCATTCTAAAGGTAACCTTTTGGGGTCATATTAAGGTTTTGTCAAAAATGGCACCAAGGTAGGTAATGGGGCAAGAACTCTGTAATTTGTCCTCTGCTATCTCTAATCTGAGTCGAAGATTTTTGACCAGTCCATCATATACTCTGAAAAGTTTGTCTTGATCAGGATGAGCTAATAAGACATCATCCATATAATGATAGATCTTTAGGTCTTTATCAGATTTTCTAATAGGTTGTAAAGCTTTGTCCACATAGACCTGACACATAGTGGGGCTGTTGGCCATGCTTTGTGGCAATACTGTCCATTCATATCTTTGATCGGGTCCTTCGTGGATAGTAACTGGTACAGTAAAAGCAAATGTACAGGTATCTTCCTTATGAAGTGGTATAGAAAAGAAGCAATCTTTTATGTCTAAAACTATAATTCTCCAATACTTCAGAATAGCAGAAAATTGAGGGAGTCCAGATTGAGCTGCTCCCATTATTACCATTTGATTATTAATTGCTCTAAGATCTTGGAAGAGTCGCCACTTTCCTGATTTCTTTTTAATTAAAAAAATAGGTGTGTTGAAAGGAGACCTAGAGGGTTGTAGATGGCCTAAGGCCAATCCCTCTTCATTACTTCTCCTCATAGCTTGGATGGGTTCAGTTATTCCCAGTGAATGTGCCCCCAGTCCTTTTCCAGTTATGAATCCCTGGTTCACCATGATATTACAAGCTATCAGGTTAATATGTGTATGTTCATTAGTCAACTTGATCTGTAATTGTCTTAATATGTCTCTCCCCCATAAATTAAATCTCTTAAGACATAGGATTGGAAAGCACTGTGATTTCCTTCCATATCTGTCCATTTCAATAACTGTACACTCTGGGGTGGGTTTGAGGCAACCCCAAAACCTCGTAAGGTCTGGTCAGCCTTTTGAAGAGTCCAATCTTTTGGCCATTCAGTTAATGTTATGATACTAAGATCAGCTCCAGTGTCTAATAACCCATTAAATTCCTTGTCATTTATTCTTATAGTGTTATGGGGCACAACCTAAACACAGACCGATCACCACTGAGAAGTCCAAATTTTATTAAGCTGGCCAGCTGACTGTCTCACACAATGCCCCAAAAAATGACTATTGGGAGAACAGCCCCAACCACAGGGTTGTAGGGGTTCTTATACCAAAAATCATATCAATCATAAGTGTCTGTTGCTATGATTCAAAATTACAAACTAACATCATGAGATCATCAACAGAGGGGGAAGTGGGTCCAACTGACTCTTACCTAAGTACAAACTAAAGAATGGTTGCTAACATCCACACAATTACCATTTACATGGTACATTGGTTACTACATAGGAGTTGCCATTGTATATTATTAAACATGTCACACTAAGTAACTGATGATGGACACAGAGGTGGGGTGTTCCCATGGGAGAAATTTATTTCCTACATAACATGGAGTCTCAGAGAAAACTGGAGTCTGTTTAGTCATTTCCCTTAGAGTCTGGCCTATAACATTCTCATGGTGCCAGATCTGTCAGCCTATCACAATAGTATACATGGGGCGAGTGTTTAGATCTAAGGCAAGCATGGTCATAAGTTCCCCTGTGGATCCAAACCCCGATTTTTTTTTTATTCTTTTTTGCTAAATATTTGTCATGTTCACTGGGTATCACCAGTATTTGTGCTCTTCTATCCCCTGACTTATAATAGAAATGCCTTTTGGGGAACTGACCATTATTTTTATCTCTCCTTCATAATCTGAATCAATTACTCCTGGTGTTATATGGAGACCTCTTAGGGCAGCAGAACTGCACCCTAATAGTAAACCTACTATTCCCAATTTAAGAGATAGATAGATACCCATAGATACCCATAGGTATTAATTGAACCCCCATTTCTGGAGTTAGTACTGCTCTGGCAGTGGCACAGAGGTCCAATCCTGCACTTCCTGAGATCATCGACATCTGATGAGGGAATTAATGGATAATGGGTTCGAGGAATCACTCTGATGGGATCTGCCACTGGCTGTCCTTCCTTCAGGGCTCCGAATATTTGTGGGGCCCGAGCCCAAGGGCCCCTCATCTCATTTTTGGGGAATGGCTTTCCTTCAATGTCAGTTACAGATTTACATTCACTTGCCCAATGTTTTCCTTTTTTTACATCTTGGACATACTCCGGGCATTTTTGTGTGTGTGTACTATGACCTGGGTTTGGACAATCCCTTTTAAAATGTCCTGGCTGTCCACATGAAAAACAGCTTTTGTGTTTGTCCCCATAGCTTGAGCTACTCCTTGGGTGACAGCAGCTGCTAGTACTTGACCCTGTATAGCTGACTCATTAATATCCCTGCATATTTTTAAATAGATAATGAGATCCTGATTTTTCCATGGCCTAATTGCTTCCCTGCACCATTTATTAGCTTGTTCATATGCTGTTTTATTAAAGACATTGCTTGTTCTGAATCCCCAACCACTCTACCTGCTGTTTGTAACAGACAGTCTACAAATTCTGCATATGGTTCATTTGAGCCCTGTATAACTTTGGATAATTGCCCTTGCAAGTCCCCATGACCTTTTAATGTTTTCCAAGCTCTATCAGTGGCGGTAGTTATCTGAAGATAGACCGCTGGATCATACGTAATTTGCTGCTGTTGTTCAGCATATAGTCCTTGTCCCAGTAACATATCTAGGTTTCGTTGATGGAAACCTGCGGCTGCATTTCTACGAGCCGTCTCTGCACAGAGCTCTTGATTGGTTACTTTCCACATTAAATATTGTCTACCATGCAAAACTGCTCGACACATACTTGCCCAATCACTAGGAGTCAGATTAAGTTTTGCGATGGATTCCACCATACTCACGGTAAACGGAGCTTGAGGCCCATAAGTAGTGACTGCCTCTTTAAGATTTTTTACTGTTTTAAATTCTAGGGCCTGATGAAATCGTGACCCCTGATTGTCCACCAAGACCAGGCAGGACAGTCTTAATGGGCCTTCCACAGGGTCCCAGCGATCCCTGGTCTGTTTATCACTTGGGACTCCACTACAACATGACCAACAAGAGTGCTTACAAAATGTCGGGTCTTCCCACCTTTCATCATAAGGGCGAGCTGAGGGGGTAATTATCTCATGGTTTTTCCTGCCCTTTAGCAATTCTGCAATGTTAACTTGCTTATTTTCTAGTTCCTCTCCAGTGTCTCCTTCCTCTTCAGAACTTTCTTCCTGTTTTTGGCTACTCCAGCTAACTTTCTCTTTAATCTCTTCTAGCACTTCTTCTCCTTCTTGTAATATGTTTTTTATGCCTCCTTTAGTTGAAGTTAGGCATCCTCTTATTAAGGTCCACATAGGAATGGTACCAGGGGGTAGGTTTACACCCTCTGCTTCTGCTTTTTTTAAGTCATTCCCATGTTGTTCCCATTGAGGAATGTTCATTAAACCTTCTTCTAAAAACCAAGGACTCACCCTCTCTAGGGTCTGTACATAACATTTTACAGTTTTTTGTTTTACTGCTGTGCCATTTTCCTTTAATAATTTTTGAATTACCCTTTCAGACTGATTTTGTGATATTTCTGAACTCATCTTTTGCTGCTAAATAAGTTGGATACAGGATGAACAAAGACCACACTAACAGTAGTACAAACACACAAACAACACAAAATATCCTGAGCACCTAACTGCCTTAGAGAGAGGGGCTGCAGCTTACCTCACTACTTACCGTTTGGGTTCTCAGGAAGGGAGACGAATGCAGAGTGCCCCATACGGGCCACCACCTGATGCCATCCAGCAGAGTCAATTTGGCACGGGAGACAAACAGGCAGCAAGACTCTTGAATTTGAAGCAGTTTATTGATGATTCAGGAACCCGGAACACTGGCGCTCAAGGAGAGCTGGCTTATATTCCCTCCAGGAGGCAAAGGGTAGGGCCAACGCTAGCTATGCCAAGATCAGGTGAGGAGCTAGCTGTCCAATCATGGTAAAGGTCAAACAGGCATGAGCAGGAGCGCTCGGGAATACATGTGCACACGTTGTGTGAGTGAACTTATTTGAATACAGCCAATGATAAAGCACTTGGGTGTGTCTATGTTAACTGACTTCCTCACCATGAATGTGATCAAAACAACTTCTGACTGGTTGCCAGGCACTATCTTGGTGTAGTCCGCATGGCATAGCCCTCAACAGAGGTTCATCAATTTCATGAGTACTTTTGAAGATGGAATTAAGTACAGGTAGTTAGTGTAGAAATAGGATCCAGTCAAATCAAGGAAATGAAGTCACGAAGTCATCTGCCTCTGGAAGTTGGAGATTGTTCCTGGAAGAATGGAATGTCAAGGATCTCCAGAGCCCATTGGTAACCAACTTACCTGCCTTCATCAAGGACTGCAAACAAGGAGCTGCTAATTAATGCCCCCTGGACCCTTATCTGCCTGAATCACCTTGGCCCTCACCCTGCCCATGGCTTCTCATTTTATGCAAAACCAGGTCTAGTCATGTAGGCAGGAAGGAGAGATAAGGGGGGAGAGAACTGGAGAACAAAAGAGACTTTAACCTATAAAAGATGTAGTGTGCGCTCACTTCGTGGGACTTTAGAACATCAGCCATGACCCCCTTCTTCCTGCCAGGAGAAGTCTGTATTATTACCTTTAAATAAAACCTGCTTAATATGCTTGCCTTGGCATGCTTCTCTAGTGTTCAATCTTCAACATTACAAGGAACAGGACTCGTCATCGTTAAACGGCGGTATCACTTTTTCCCTTTCACCAGTAGAAATAGATTTTGCCTTCATTGATACTTAGTCTGATTTCTGTGTCAAATTTTATCGATTTTTTTTTTTGCATTGTTTTTTGTACCAGGGTTTGAACCCAGGGCACTTAATCACTGAGGCATAAGCTCAGCCCCCTTTTTTTTTTAATTTAAATTTGATTTAATTCATTTATTTGTTAAAGGGATGGTACCTAGGGGCAGTTAACAACTGAGCTACATCCCCAGATCTTTTTTCATATTTTGTTTAGAGATAGGGTCTTATTAAGCTGAGGCTGGCTTTGAACTTGTGATCGTCTTTTCTCAGCCTCCCAAGCCGCCAGGATTACAGGCATGTGCCATGGTGCCCAGCTATTTCTAGTTTCTTAAAGTAGAAGCTTAAATTAAGACCATTTTTTAAAGAATTGAATCTTTATTTTATTTTATTTATTTATTTATTATGGTGCTGAGAATTAAACCCAGTGCCTTTCTGTGTTAGGCAAGCGCTGTACTACAGAGCTACAATCCCAAGCCCACATTGTTCATTTTATACAAGTATTTAATGCAAGAATTTCCCTGTAAACATTGTTTAGCTGCATCCCACAAGTTTCAATGGTGATCTTTTGCTTTTCACTCAGTTAAGGGTTTTTATTGTTCTTGCCGTTCTTCTTCACCTGTGCATTAGTTAAGAATACTTGGTGATTTTCCACATATCATTGCTGTTGTTTGCTAGTTTACGGTTCTAATACCATCATTTAATGATGATGAGTTCTGCTTCTTCTAATGTTGAAGACTGAACACTAGAGAAACACGCCAAGGCAAGCATATTAAGCAGATTTTATTTAAAGGTAATAATACAGACTTCTCCCAGGAGGAAGAAGAGGGTCATGGCTGATGTTCTATAGAGTCCCACGAAGTGAGCGTACCCTACATCTTTTTTTTTCTTACTTTTTTTTATTTTTTATTTTTTTTTTATTGTATACCAATGGGATACATGTTGTTTCTCTATTTGTACATAGAGTCAAGGCATACCATTTGTGTAATCATACGTTACATAGGGCAATGATGTTTTGTTTTTTTCCTTCCCCCCCACCCCTCCCACCCCTCCCACCCCTCTTTTCCCTCTATATGGTTCTTCTTTCCTTCATTCTTACCGCTCTCCTTATCCCTAACCCTAACCTAACCCTAAACCTAATGCTAACCCCTCCCACCCCCCATTATATGTCCTCATCCGCTTATCAGCGAGATCATTCATCCTTTAGTTTTTTGAGATTGGCTTATCTCACTTAGCATGATATTCTCCAATTTCATCCATTTTCCTACAAATGCCATAATTTTCATATCATTCTTCATTGCAGAGTAATATTCCATTGTATATATATGCCACAGTTTCTTTATCCATTCATCAACTTAAGGGCATCTAGGTTGGTTCCACAATCTGGCTATGGTGAATTGAGCAGCAATGAACATTGATGTGGCTGTATCTCTGTAGTATGCTGATTTTAAGTCCTTTGGGTATAGACCAAGGAGTGGGATAGCTGGGTCAAATGGTGTTTCCATTCCAAGCTTTCTGAGGAATCTCCACACTGCTTTCCAGAGTGGCTGCACTAATTTGCAACCCCACCAGCAATGTATGAGTGTTCCTTTTTCACCACATCTTCGCCAACACCTATTGTTGCTTGTATTCTTGATAATCGCCATTCTAATTGGGGTGAGATGAAATCTTAGGGTAGTTTTGATTTGCATTTCCCTTATTACTAGGGATGTTGAACATTTTTTCATATATCTGTTGATTACTTGTACATCTTCTTCTGTGAAGTGTCTGTTCATTTCCTTAGCCCATTTGTTGATTGGATTATTTGTATTCTTCGTGTAGAGTTTTTTGAGTTCTTTATCTGAGGTATGGTTGGCAAAGATATTCTCCCACTCTGTAGGCTCTCTCTTCACATTTCTGATAGTTTCCTTTGCTGAGAGAAAGTTTTTTAGTTTGAATCTATCCCAGTTGTTGATTCTTGCTTTCATTTCTTGTGCTATGGGAGTCCTGTTAAGGAAGTCTGATCCTAAGCCAACAAGTTTTTTTTTTTTTTTTTTTTTGCAGTGCTGGGGATCAAACCCAGGGCCTTGTGTATGCAAAGCAAGCTCTCTACCGACTGAGCTATCTCTCCAGCCCCGCCCTACATCTTTTATAGGTTAAAGTCTCTTTTATTCTCCAGTTCTCTCCCCCCCCTTATCTCTTCTTCCTGCCTACATGACTAGGCCTGGTTTTGCATAAAGTGAGAAGCCATGGGCAGGGGAGGGCCAAGGTGATTCAGGCAGATAAGGGCCCAGGGGGGCATTAATTAGCAGCTCCTTGCTTGCAGTCCTTGATGAAGGCAGGTAAATTTGGAAATCAATGGGCTCTGGAAATCCTTGACATTCCATTCTTCCAGGAACAATCTCCAATTTCAGAGGCAGATGACTTCAGGGACCCAATCCCCCATTTCTACACTAACTACCTGTCCTAATTCTGGCTTCAGTTCTTAAATATTTTGAATAATTTTAGTTGTTTGAGTTTAGTGAGATCTGTTTTTGTGATTGTTTCATGTGCACTTGAGAAGAAATTTGTAGTGTGCTGTATTGTGTGTGGAGTATTATATAAATGTTAATTAGGTCAAATTAGTTAATACTATGTTATTCAGATCTTACATATCTTTGATGATTTTTTTGTCTGCTTATTCTGTCAGTTACCAAGAATATTATCAAGCATAATTGTGACTGCCTGCCTTTCATCAGATTTCACTTCTCATAGTTCTTCTTTTTAGTATTTTTTTAAGTTGTCAGTGGACCTTTATTTTATTTATATTGGTGCTAGTAATCATATCCAATGCCTCACACATGCTAGGCAAGTACTCCACCACCAAGTTAGAACCCCAGTACTCATACTTTGTTGATCTTTTGAATTACTTTGATGAATTTCCAAAATTCTCTATTTTTTTCTGTTCTATTCTTTTATTTCCTTCTTCCTGCTTACTTTGCTCTTTTTCCAGCTTCTTAAGATGTGAAGATTACTGGCCTAAGATCTTTGTTTTTTAACCTTTACAGCTTCATGTTTTTCTCTAAGCGTTGCTCTAGCTGCATTCAGTAAGTTTGGTAATCTTTGTTTTTTAATATATTTTTTATTTTTAATTTCTTTTTGCACTGCTGGGAATCAAACTTAGGACCTTGTACTTGCAAGGCAAGCACGCTACCAACTGAGCTACATCTCCAGGCCTATTTTCTGTTTTTTAGTCTGTTAAAACAGTAAAGTTTGGATTGTTATCACTGTTATAAAATGCATCTTTACAAATTATGACTTATAAAATACTAGGAAAAGGAGTTATTAAAAAATTTTTTTGGGGGGGGGCGGAACTGCCGAGAGCTGGCTGGCCTCAGTTGGAGCTCCGCAGTGGGGGAAGCGGGTGTTTGGAGACTGCCTACCGCCATGAGGCAGCCGGAGGCGGGCCCGTTATCCGCCGACTCCGGGCAGCGAGTTGAGCGGCAGGAGAGGAAGAACGCCTGAACACCATGATCCCTCTGGAGAAGCCGGGCAGTGGCGCTCCTCCTTGGCTGCCACCTCAGGCTCCGGCCCTGAGAGTCAGAGTCGGAGCTGACTGAGATTCACACTGTCGTGCATACAGAGCCCTTCCAGGATGGCTACACCTTGAGCCCTGGCCAGGAACTGGATAGACAGGTAAAAGAAAATTGGCGAGCAGCACGGAGCAGGGCCAGGCTCTGTTCAACCGGGACATGGAGTCGGAGGCTGGCGCCGCGGCCTCTTCGACAGCAAATCTGGCCATCCCTGAGGAGATCTTGATCACAAACATCTAAAAATGGGATCAGAAGTTAAGAGTGGAAGTCATCTGATGAAGTTAAGAGTGGAAGTCATCTGATGAAGTCCAGTCACCGACAGGTGTTTGTCTCAGAAATCATAAACATAGATGGATCTCAATGGAGTCAGAAATGGGGCTTGGGAAATCAGAAACCTGCATCAAATTAGAAAAAACTTGGAAAGTTTCACTCTAAAGGATTAAAACATGCAAACATAGTAACCTTACAAGACATCATTTACACAGATAAATCTTCGACTCTGGTCTTTGAGTATCTAAGGTTTCCATACCAAATTCTACATGGATTAACTTATTGCCACAGAAGAATGGTGTCGCCATCAAGACTTGAAACCACAGAAACTTCTCATTAATAAAAAAGGGAAGTCTGATCCTAGGCCAACACATTGAAGATTTGGACCTAGATTTTCTTCTATAAGATGAAGGATCTCTGGTCTGATTCTGAGGTCCTTGATCCATTTTGAGTTGAATTTTGTGCAGGGTGAGAGATAGGATTTAGGTTCAGTCTGCTGCATATGGATTTCCAGTTTTCCCCAGCACCATTTGTTGAAGAGGCTATCTTTTTCTCCATTGCATAGTTTTTGGCCCTTTGTCTAGTATGAGAAAATTGTATTTATTGGGTTTGTGTCCATGTCCTCCATTCTGTACCATTGATCTACCTGTCTATATGGTACCAGTCACCATGGCCGTTTTGTTACCATTGCTTTGTAGTATAGTTGAGGACTGGTATTGCAATATGCCCCTCTTCGCTATTCCTGCTAAGGGATTTGCTTTAGCTATTCTGGGTTTCTTATTCTTCCAGATGAATTTCATGATTGCTTGCTCTAGTTCTGTGAGGTAATCATTGGGATTTTAATCAGAATTGCATTGAATCTGTATAGCACTTTTGGTAGTAGGGCCATAGACGTCCTTAACAGGACCCCCCATAGCACAAGAAATAAAAAGCAAGAATCAATAACTGGGATAATTCAAACTAAAATCTTTCTCTCAGCAAAGTAAACTATCAGCAATGTGAAGAGAGAGCCCACAGAGTGGGAGAAAATCTTGCCACTCATACTTCAGATAGAGCACTGATTTCCAGAATATATAAAGAACTCAAAAAAACTCTACACCAAGAATGCAAATAATCCAATCAACAATGGACTAAGGATAGGAACAGACACTTCACAGAAGATCATCTACAAGCAATCAACAGATATATGAAAAATGTTCAACTTCTCTAGTAATAGAGAAATGCATATCAAAACTACCCTAAGATTTTATCTCACCCCCAATTAGAAGGGCGATTATCAAGAATACAAGCAATAATAGGTGTTGGCGAGGATGTGGTGAAAAAGGAACACTCATACATTGCTGGTGGGGTTGCAAATTAGTGCAGCCACTCTGGAAAGCAGTGTGGAGATTCCTTAGAAAACTTGGAATGGAACCACCATTTGACCCACCTATCCCACTCCTCAGTCTCTACCCAAAGGACTTAAAATCAGCATATGACTGAGATGCAGCCACATCAATGTTCATAGCTGCTCAATTCACAATAACCAGATTGTGGAACCAACCTAGATGTCCTTCAATTGATGAATGGATAAAGAAACTGTGAGATATATATATATATATATATATATATATATAAACTGTGATATATATATATATATATATAAAATAGAATATTACTCAGCCATAAAGAAGAATAAAATTATGGCATTTGCAGGCAAATGGATGAAATTGGAGAATATCATGCTAAGTGAGATGAGACAAACTCAAAAAACCAGAGGAAGAATGATCTCACTGATAAACCGATGATGACACTAATGGGGGTGGGAGGGGGTAAGAATGGAGGAAGGAGGGACTGTATAGAGGGATAAGAGGGTTGGGAGGGGTGGGGGGAGGGAAAATATCAGAATGAATCAAACAGTATTACCCTATGTAAATGTACACAAATTGTATGCCTTTACTCCATGCACAAACAGAAACAACAAGTATCCCATTTTGTTTACAATAAAATAAATTGAAAAAAATAAATAAAAATAAAAAGGAAAAAAATATTTTGCTTATAGTTATTTCTTGCATACTTAACAGCTCTGTATGGATATAATTTTTATTTAAATGGGTTTTGCTTAAATATAAGATCAACTCTTTAAAGTTAAATTTGAATAAAATTGTTTTGGACTCTCAAACCTTTGAGGCTAAACTGAAATTTAATCCATAGAATCTCATCTCAAGTGAACTTTAGAATTTTGATGACCTGGGCTTTGGTTTTGAAAGTAGAAATATTTCAGTTAATTCCTGCAAGGTAGTAATGTAATTCAGAAGCAGATCCCCATTATCCTTGCTTAGAATGATTGTTGTATTTTCTAATTTTTTTCTTGGGTATGTGGGAGAGTTCAATGAGATGTAATGAGTATTTATCTGTCAAATGAAGTTTTGAGAATTAATGATGGGTTTTCTTCCAGTAAGCTCATTAGTACGATTTCCACTGAGATTTAAAACAGCAGTTGTCACTATCCCATAATTTTTTTGTACTGGGGTTGGAACCCAGGGTCACCTCACTGCTGAACTACATGTAGTTCTTTTTCTTTTTATTTTTTTTTATTTTGAGGCACGTTCTTACTAAGATGCTTAGGCTGACCTCAAACTTGCAGTTCACCTACCTAGGCATGTGCCATCATGCTTACTTGCTACCCACTTTTTAATGAACAGAGATAGCCCCTTTTAAATCTTACTGTTTGAATAGTTGCTACAAATAAATTTACTTCAGAATTATGAAAACTCAGTAACTGTACCCAGAAAAGGTCACACTGTGATGAGACATGTCTGAATCAAAGTATGTATGTAGATTTCTACCAAAAGATGTAATAAAAAACAGGAATATTTTGTGCACTCTATCTCCTTCCTACTAACACTTTTAAAATACGGTAATAATTGACAAGAGTACAAAGAAGTTCTTAAAGTTTTCTAAGGATTTCAATTAGAGTTGTTGGTCTTGTTCCCATGTATATTGATCATATGACACATAGTAATTGTTCAGTTAGGGCATCATCTATGGCTGAAGCCATAACTGACAGAGGATGTGTACAGAAAGCTGGGGGTCTGTGCCTGCCCTGGGGAAGATTATAAGCAGGTATGGATGCCCAAATAATCAGCTAACTATATTAATTAGCTAACACATGTTCTCTTAGCAATGTACACATGATATAAGTAACAGGTTTATGTTACCTTCTATAAGGCAAATACAGGTTACTGATTTGGTGTCCTAGCAAGTTGAAATTGCCCACTTGCAGATTTTTGCCTCTCTCCATGTTTTAAACATAAATTTACAAGACTATAACCAAAGATGTGTATGGTGTTCCAGTTTTTGAACATGGACATAAGACTGTAAGTTTGACTCATATAAAAGCAACAGAGAGACAGAGCTGAGAGAGAAAGAGAGAATGAGGGTGGGGTAATTGGCCTAAACCAACTCACTAACTTGGCACAAATTTGTTTACTTCAAGCTTTTTATGACCAAAGACCAAACAGCAAACCTCTTGGTCATTTCATAGTTTTGTTTTGCTACACCAGCTCTGCAAGTGGTCTGAGTGGAACAGGGTGTCCATGAAAGGATAACATACTGGACCCCCAGAAGGAGTGGGACAGACATCCACGCTCACCCTACCTAACCCATGGAAATGCCTGGGGACCCAGGATCCGTGCCTGACCCAACTGCACCTCTGCTCTCCACTTCCCGCCAGGCCTGAGCCCCTGGTCCTCGCCCACGCCCCCTTCCCATGTACCCTCTGGCTGGAGGTAGCAGGCACAGCAGACAGCACTGCCCACTCACCAGCACATGTGGGGATGCATCCAAGACAAGGTGCAATGCCTGGCTGAGGCTGCTGGCCAGGCGCTGGCTCCTCCTGTACTGTGCTCTGGATGCACAGAGCTGAAGGGAGCGCGGGGGCAGCGGTGGCTCACTGCATGTATGTTGCCTTCTCGCCAGACCTCTGATGGACACCTCCACATTTTCCCAGAGTACAGTGAGTCAGTGAGAGAATAGACTTCTTTTGAAATGGTCCAATCAGCGGCCCGGAGTGCAATCCCCAGTTTAAAATAAAACAAAAAAAAAAAAAAAAAAAAACTGTCCAATGTAAAATCAATTTTGTTTTCTATCTTTGCACAGTGGCACGCATGTGCAGTCTCTGTCATGTGAATGGTGGAGGCAGGAGGATCCCAAGTTCCAGTCCAGCCTAGGCAATGTGGTGAGATTCCATTTCAAAATATATAAAGGACTGAAGATGTAGCTCCATGGTAGTGTGAAATCAATCCCTAGTTCTGCAAAGAATAATAACCATAAAATAATAAAAATAACAAAATAATAATTGCAACAACAGAATTTGTATCAATATAAAACATAAAATTCACAGTTCCAGTATCCAATGGAAATTATCAAGAATGTCAAAATGTCAGAAAAATATGTATAAAGAACAGTAAATATACACTTTATATGTTCAAGATAGTAGAGGATGTAATGGCCTTCTTATGTTAAAGATCAAATATAAAATAAACCTCAAAAGACAAAAATATATAGTGTGTGTAGTGTGTGTCATTAATAGTTCACTAGACATCACAGAAAGAAACTTTAACCTGAAATAGAGAAACACTGCAAAAAATGATGAGTTGGGAACCATTTTTATGTAGAATGAAAGATAAACTATAAAAAGAGACTATCTAAAAATAAAAAAATTCTGACATATAAAGACATTCTAAAGGAAATGCAAATACAAACCACACACAATTACAAAATATGTACAAAAATACATTTACGCATGACAGATATAGAACCTTCAAAGCTCAATAAGGAATAACCCATTTAGTGTACACATTTTGAAATTGACAAAATATTGGAATATAAAATTCAAAGAAATGATAAAATGCAAATAAAGGCTTAAAAAGACATTCAATATTTTTAGACACTAGAGAAATGCAAATTAGAAAGAAAATAATATGCCAATACAAAACTATAATAATTAGTCCAAAATTTCCAGAAAATTAACTGGTTTATGATTTTGGAAAAATTATTTGAACCATGTTTTTGTGTTATACACAAAGTACTAGTATATTTATTCTCATTCTCTAGAGTTGTGCATGAGTCAGACCCACAAAAAATACATACTGGTTAAAAAATATAAGGTAATGATGATGATGATGATGGTAATGGTAATGATCATTATTACTCTGATGTCTGACAAGTAGTGCTGAATAACTATTCAGTGAAAAACTTGAGACATTATTATTAGGTAATAGGATAAAAAACTATGTCAAAATTTACTTTTTCAATGTCTGCAATAAATAATATGTAACTATAATTTAAATTCCAATTATATTAAGAAGTTTAAATTTTCACTATTGATAATAATTGAAGAGACTCCCCTCTTTTATTGGAAGCTTTATTAGGAAAAATTAAAACTGGTACATCTGTCTTTTGAAATATATGTAAAAACATGATTGGATTATCCACTCAAACAATATGATTGAGCACTATGATTTATCTGCACATTCCCTACAAGAGACTCATGCCAAGTTAAAAATGCACAAAGTTGGAAAGTGAGAGTATAGAGAAAAAATTCCATGAAATTTGAAACCAAACCAAACAAAAATGCAAGGTAATTGCTATGTATAAATGAGCAAAAAGCTTTAAGTCAATCATGATATAAAAAGTCAAAGATGGTAAATGTAGACTGATAAAGGAATCAATGTATCTGAAGAATTTAATGATGATAAATATATATGCTGTTGCCATTACAGCACTTAAATATGTAATCACTTATTGGTAGAGCTGAAGAGAGAGCTCGGTTGCATTCCAGTGTACTAGGAGTTTAAAATAACCCACATTCAACAATGCACCATAAGGAAATATTCAAAATAATTGAAAGCACAAGAAATGTACTATAGAATAAATACCTTAATGTCTATGTATATAAGATGTTTTTATCCTTGAAAACTATCGCGTTCCCTCTGGCCGCAGAGAGAGACACGACAAACGTCTGAAGCTTTGGAAGTTTATTGTGCACAGTCTTCCTTTCTTTCCCTCTTTTCTAATCCCTTTCTCTCTTTTCTTTCTCTCGCTCTCTTTCCCTCTGCTTAACTCTCACCTGCTCCGGTGGCTCCGCTCCTCCCGCTCGGCTCACACCTGCTTCGGCCGCTCCGCTTCTCCCACTTGGCTCTCGCCCTTGCTCGCACTCTTCTTCCTCGCTTCTTCTCCTACTCTCAGCTTCTTCTTCTCTCAGCTTCTTCTTACTCCCAGCTTCAGCTTCAGCCGCCGCTTACTCCCCCACCCACCAAGCTTATATACACTTCAACCAATCAGGGGAGAGCACACGAGGTAAACGCGCGGACAGCTGCAGGCATAGAATAGGTACACGAGGGGGGCATGCTCTAATCACATAGTTAACTAGCCAATCATTGGAATTCGCTGGTTGTTTACTGTATAGCTGGCCGCTTTTGGCTCAGCGCCAGGCGCCATCTTGACCGTGCTCAAGGCTGGGGGTCCCGGGAACCCCGACATAAAACAATTTTCAAAATCAAAACAAATTTTCCTCTATTGAAAGATCATAAATTGCTGATATATACTACTAGTATGCCCTATTTTCAGTAAATTAAATTATGGAAGGACAAAATTGATTATAAAATTAGAGAAGATTTTATTTGAATTGAAGAGATATATATTCCAATATGATATCATTATACTTAAAGTATTATATTTAATCTCTCATAGCAAATAGAATAGGAAAAGATGAATTAAAATAAGATACAACTTGTAAGAAATACTACTGAATAATGGCTAACATTAGTGAATGCTAATTTAAATAAATTATTCTTGGGTCTGGGGCTATGACTCAGTGGAAGAGCACTTGCCTTGCATGTGTTAGGCCCTGGCTTTAATTCTCAGCACCACATAAGAATAAATAAATAAAGATATAAAAAAAGAAATATTCTTATAGGAATATAATCTATAAATGTACTTTTTATATATAATATATAAGTCATGATATTTTAATTACATTTTTCTTATGAATTTATTCATGATGATGTAATAAAAATTATTTTTCTCCTTAGAAATCCCATTTATCTCATATTTCCATGGTATGATCTAAAGACAAGACTGGAAGTAACATATATAAAAAATCCACTTATGAGATTATGAAATTCACATAGTCATGTGAATGAATAAAATTCCAGTGAATCTAGTGTATCAGAGAAAGAGTTTCAATTTAAAAAAAAATAGCATCTGGCCTCAATATAATTTCATAAAATCTTGTACTTCCTTTCCAATTTACTTTATTTTTCCACATTTTTATTCATGATATATAATTATTTTATTTTAAATCTTTCATTGATGTTTCCAGATGACCTATGACAAGTAACTTAGTTATCTGTGCAATTTCTAATATTCACCAGTGAGTATGTTCTGCTTCTCTTGGTAACAAATAAACTCACTAAATGCCTTCTTTATTCAATAATTTATGTATTCAATTTAGGAAATGAACTTAAATATATATTGAATGCCACATTTTCTTCTGAACTTCTTTGTCTAGACTTGTAAAGGGCATCTCAGCTTCAATGCATCCATAATTCACACTAAAACTTCTTCTGCCCCAAGGTAAATTTGGAAAATGAAAGGTTTTCCCTATTTAATTGTTTCATGCTTTTGAATATCTAGTTTCTACTTTAGAAACACAAAGTTACAATTTCCACTGATAAAAAAATGAGATATCTTAATTTTGTTATAAGCCAGAGAATGGAAGAAAGGAGATGTTAAGAAAGCAATTCAACTAAAAGTTCCAAAAGAACAGAGAAATCAGAGCAAAAAGAACTGCTCTTAACTTCTAAGTTTAGATTTCAAACCTCCATTCAAAGTCCCATGAGCTTGTGATCAAGGTGTTTTACATTCCCTACCAGTCAAGGAGCAGCAGCTCTTCTTACATTCCCAAACTTGTCCTATCCTCAAAATTTCCTAAGTTTGCATTGTCCTTCTCTTCTCATCTGGAGCCAACAGAGGTTCAATCTGAGCAATATATATTCTTCTCCATAAACTTCCATTATAAAGTACTCTGGTCTTTTAGAGCTGAAAGACAATTTCCCAAGTGCTTTTTTCCCATAATTCTGGTGGCTTAGGGAGTGTGTCTCAGGACCAATCCTTTTCTCTAGCATTTTTTGTACTCAATGAGTCCTTTAAAACATTTCTCTCTGAGAGAACTCTTGGTTTCTAGAATTTTTATTCAACACTTTTAAAACATTATAAGCTACATGATTTGTGCTTTCTGCCTATTTCAAGTCCTAATAAATTGGAAATCATTCCCTCTTCTACATATTTTCTTACACCAAGTAGACAATTCCACCTAGTTTCTATTGAAGAGCTGTTTTCTTAGTCATTTCCTAAGTGCAAACTTTTGCCATTGAACTTGCTTTCCAGATTTCAGCAAAATAGTATTATGAAATAGAAATACAAATGTCCCCCACCAGATCAGCACACTACTTCAAAACTTTAATGACTTTTTTTGCTAAAATATTTTACTGATATCTTTAAGATACATGACAGGAAAATATGTGGTTTGGCCCTTGCCTTTTTTGTAACATTATCTCCATTAGTGCACAGCCTAATATGCATTCCATGATTTTCCAGTAATGTTTGCCAGTGACTCTTATAATTTTTGTTGTCTTTCTGAGGAGATTCTATCACTCCTTTTCATCTTCCTGAAAGAATATTTGCACTTCTCCTCACCTACCTGTTACAAACACTTCATAATTTGATCTATTTGTGATTCAATTGAGAATACTTTTTCTCAGTCTCTAGACTAAGATTATAATTTATCCTGTATGCTCTCACAGCATATGGGAGAGATTAAGTACTCATGGTTCCTAGCATAGGAACAATAATTTATGTATTTCAAAATAGAAAACAGAAATTTGATGTCCCCAAAACAGGACTTGATTCACATTTCAGGTAATAGATTTTCTAAGTATCCTGATGTTTATACACAAATCAAAATATTATATGTGTGACCCATAAATGTGTACAATCATCAAGTATCATTTAATTTTTTTAAATGGATAAATACTAAATACATGTTTGGGAAAAGTAGAATTATGACTGCTCCCAAGGTCATATTGAAGGATGTCACTTCATAGAAGTGGTCAGTGATGAATGCCCACACTTATCAAGAGTTGAGCTTTTATTGTCATAGCTCCATCTCAGTTTTTAGTGATTTGAATTTTTTGACTTATCTGTCTTCATTTTCCTCCTACATACAAATGTTTTATGACCTTCATTCATTCTATAGGTTTTTTCAAAAGTTTTTACCATTTCTATATTTTTAATCTATCTCCCCTTTACTTCATTTATCTCTAATTTATATTTCCAGAAGTAATTTTCCTCTTGACCCCTGCATTAGATTCTTACTAGTCTAATAACTCTTTCTTCTTGGATATTTTATAAGTAGCTCAACTTCAACCAGTAACTCATATGACATGTTTTCTTATTTGGAGGGCACTGGGCACTTGAACACTGAACTACATCCCCAGACCTATTTTGTATTTCTTCTAAGGTCTTCTCAATTTCTTTCTTCAGTGTTCCTTAATTTTCATTGTAGAAGTACTTCACCTCTTTTCCTAGATTGATGCCCAAGTATTTATTTATTTTTGAGGATATTGTGAATGGTATCAATTTCCCAATTTCTTTTTCAGCAGATTAATCATTGTAGATAAGAATGTCATAGATTTATGGGTGTCAACATTGCATCCTGCTATTTTCCTCAATTTATTTATGTATTCTAAAAGTTTTCTGTTGGATTTTGTTGGTTCTTCTAAATATAGGATCATGTAATTAGCAAACAGAAATAATTGGAACTCTTCTTTTTCTATATATATTTAATTTTTTACCTTTGCCTAATTGTTCTGACTGGAATTTCAGGGACTATGCTGAATAATACTAGAAAAAGTGGGCATGCTTGCTTTTCCTGTTTTTAGAGAAAATGTTTTCAATTTCTCTCCATTTGTATAATGCCTGCCTTAGGTTTATCATACATAAACTTTACAATGTGTAGGTAATTTTCTTCTATCCCTAGTTTCTCTAGTATATTAAAAAAGTGTGTTCTACTTTTTAAAGTGCTTTTTCTATATCTCTTGAAATAACCACATGATTCTTACCCTTATATTCATTTATGTATTGTGTTACATTTACTGATTTCCATATGTTTAACCAACAATGCATCCCTGGCATAAATCCCACTTGATTGTGAAGCACTTGATCTTTTAATGTGCTTTTTCTATGCTATTTGCCAATATTCTATTAAGAAATTTTGTATCTATGTTCATCAAGGATATTGGTCTGTAGTTTTCTTTCTGTTTTAGTCTGCTTTTTCATTACTGTGATTAAAAGACCCAACCATAATAATTGTAGAGGAGGAAAAGTTTACTTGAGGGATCATGGTTTCAGAGGTATAAGTCCATGGAAATCTGGCTCCATTTCTTGGGGTTTGAAGTGAGGCAGAACATCATGGAAGAATTGTGTGGAAGAGATAAACTGCTCTCATGATTTTAGGAGAGAGAGAGAGGAAGAGAGAGAGAGAGAGAACGTCCACTCACCAGATACAAAACATATATCCCTAAGTCATGCCCCAATGTCCCACATCCTTCAGTCACTCCCTACCTGCCTTCAGTTACCACTCAATTAATCCTATCAGGTGATTAAATCACTAATTGTTTTGAGGCTCTTATAACCCAAACATTTCTTCTCTGAACATTCTTGCATTTTCTTTGCACAGTTTTAGAGTCAGAGTAATACTGGCTTCATAGAATGTGTTAGGTACTGTTCCCTCATTTTCTACTTCATTGAATAATTTGAGGAGTATTGCTATTAATTCTTTTTTAAATGTCTGGGATAACTCACTTGAAACCTTCAAGTCCTGGACTTTTCTTTCTTGGTAGCCTTTTGATAGATACTTGAATCTCTTTATTTGATATGGATCTCTTTTCTATATCCTTATGCTTCAATATGTACAAGCCATATGTCCCTTGGAATTTATGAGTATCTTCAAGATGTTCTAGCCTTTTGGAGTATAAATTTTCAAAATATTTTCTGATGATCCTATGGAATACAGTAGTATCTCTGGTGATATTTCTTTTTTATCTCAAATTTTATTAATTTGATGTTTGTCACTCTTTCTTTTGGTAGTTTGCCTAAGGATTGATGAACCTTATTTATCCTTTTAAAAAATCAACACTTTGTTTAATTGATCTTAATTTTTTATTCTCAGTTTCATTGATTTTGGCTGTTTTTGATGATTTCACATCTTGTGATGATTTTGATGTTGGTTTGTTCTTTTTCTAGGGCGTTGAGATGTAATGTTAGATAATTTGGTATCTTTCTATTCTTTTAATGTATGAACTAAATGATAAAAACTTTCCTTTTAGAACTGCCTTCATAGTGTCCTAGAAATTTTGATATGTTGTATCACCACTCTCATTTATTTCTAAAAACAAATTTATTTTCCCTTAAATTTTTCTGCTATACATTCATCCTTCAAAATGTATTATTTAACATCCAGTAGTTATGATTTCTGTTTAGAGTATCATTGACTTCTACTTTCATCCCATTATCCCATTATGATAGAACACAAGGTATTAAATCTATTTTTTTTTTTTTTTGGTATTTGCTAAGATTTAGTTTGTACCCTAAAACACTGTCTCAGTTAGAAAATATTTCATGTGCTTCTAAGTTAAAGTTATTTCATCGATAAGATATTCTATAGTTGTCTTTTTGGTCCCTATTATTACTTGTAGGTTTTAGTTCTGTAGAATATTTACTTAGTTTGTTTGCATGATCCATTCAGTGGTGAGAGAGGTGGATTAGCCCACCCCACAGTATTGTAACATAGTCTATTTGATTCTTCATATTGAGAAGTGTGTGCTTTATAACATAGATACTCCATTGTTCATGGCATAGATATTTACTTTTATTGCACATTATGATGTATGCAGTATGAAATGACCTTCTTTGTCTCTTCTGAATAATGTTGAATTAAATCCACTTATCTGATATAAAAGTAACTACTCCTGCTTGCTTAGGAGATCCATGTGAATGTTATATCTTTATCCATCCTTTCACCTTCAGTCTGGGTGCCAAGACCTGTAAAGTGAGTCTCTTGATGGCTGAATATTGTTGAGAGCATGCATCTGGCTGGTTTCCAGTAGAGGCTGGAAGCAGGCACTTCCTGTTGCCTAGGTTCTAGTAATTTTCAGGCTTAATTGAATTTACTCTGACTATCTTCACAGGTATCTTCAGCAGAAGTTTCCTAGGGTATTCAGGGAACTTATCCCACAGCCTTCTTTTTACAGCTGCCATCATCCAGGAATTGGGTCTCTATATCACAATATATTCAGTCAGCTTCTCTCCAGGATGGCCCCATAATCTCAGGGGCATTTACTAGTCTCCCTGCAACATCACTGGTTGAGGTTTCTTTTGTCCTAATGAATCCACTTTCGTCTCCTGGAGGTTTAAGTTGATTTGTTTCTCTTTCTCTGAGTTGAGTGGAAACTGCATAGAGTTTTCTATCTCTGCCTCGTTTGCAGAGGCTGAGAAGAGTGTTGGGTTAGGTGCATTTCTGACACAGGTGTGCACCACACTCCCTTCCTCTTGTTCAGAATGAGGGAGAGGGAGTTTAGCAGGCTTTGAGTTGTCCTTCTAGAAGTTCTTTCTGGGTGGATTCTTAAGTGGTCCCACTGTAGGGGATTTCCCTATGGTTTAATTCCTGGCTGTCTGGATGGGAAAAAACTCTGCTGTTTAAAGGAGGTGAGTAGTCAACTAAGGGCTCCGAAGATGGCTGCAGACCCCTCACTCAGCTTTCTTTTTATGATTTGAGTTTAAACTGTTTGCTGTGTTTTAAGAACCCTGCTGATCCTGTCACATTTTAAATTTTGTCTGCCTTTCCAAATGTTTTAACTGGTGTAGTTTAAGCATTTTTCTGCTCCCTCTATTTTCCTCTTTCTCTCTTTATTTCCCTTCTCCTATTCCCCCACCCTTGTTCAGATTGGGGGTTAGGGGACTCTGTGTTTTTTTTTTTTCTACTCTGGTACCCTATCTCCAAGTCCTTCCAAGTTTCAGAATTTGTAATGTTGAGTCTTAGAGTATATATTTAGTCAGCCACCTACCAATTCTGCTTTTCCTTCACTACTTCCTTTCTGCATTTTGAGGAGATCAAGACTTGCCACCTTCCACCATTGTTTCAACTTCCATCCATTGTATTTATGAACTGCAGTGTGATGTTTTGATATGTGCATATAATGCATAATGCTAAATTCCTCTAATTTATATATCCATCACCCCATATACTCATATTTTGTGCAGAGATATTTGAATTGTAATCCCTTAGCAATTTTTAAGCATGCCATACATTATTATTAAGTATGATCATAAAAATATTTCACTGAGATAATGGACATCATATTTATACATTTATTTATTCAATCTATTTTCCATGGGCATTTTTGGGTAATTTACAATTTTTAGGTTATAGTAAATAGTCCTATTATGATTGCCCATTTTTAAGCACATAAAAGATATATACATATTTATATTTGAAATATAGATAGTTGCAGTGCAATGTTTAGGTCATGAGATATAGTTTTAAAGGACACCACATATTTTTCCATAGTGGTTGTAGCAATATCACATGAGGGTACATACTGCACTGATGTCATAAACAATATTTAGTATGTTTTCTATTTTCATGTTAATCATCCAGATAGATAAATTTTTTCTATCTTGTTGTAACCTTAAATTACTTCTTTTATAAGTAATTTTATTGATTTTTTCTTGTTTATTAAGTATTTTGATATTCATTTGAATAAACTTGCTGCTTTAAATTGTACCCTTTTCTTGTCTCTACTGAAATAGTCTTCATTTATTGATTTGTATGAAGATTAAACATTATCAATATGAAGTTTGTGCAGGAAATATACTATAATTATCTGACACTGTATGTCTTCTTATCTCACTGCATTGTTGGCATTATTATGAGAAACAGCAGTTTTGGTTTTTTTATTTATTTTTATTGTAAACAAATAGGATACATGTTGATTCTCTGTACATGGAGTAAAGGCATACCATTTGTGTAGTCATACAATTACATAGGGTAATGTTGTTTGATTCATTCTGTTAGTTTTCCCTACCCCCACAACCCTCCCAACCCCTCTTTTCCCTCTATACAGTCCCTCCTTCCTCCATTCTTGCCCCCTTCCCCCATTATGTGTCATCATCCACTTATCAGTGAGATCATTATTCCTTTGTTTTTTTGAGATTGGCTTATCTCACTTAACATGATATTCTCCAGTTTCATCCATTCGCCTGCATATGCCATAATTTTATTCTTCTTTATGGCTGTGTAATATTCAATTGTATAAATATACCACGGTTTCTTTTTTTATTTATCAATTGAAGGGCATCTAGGTTGATTCCACAATCTGACTATTGTGAATTGAGCAGCTATGAACATTGATGTGGCTGCATCTTTGTAGTATGCTGCTTTTAAGTCCTTTGGGTTTAGGCTGAGGAGTGGTTTAGCTGGGTCAAATGGTGGTTCCATTCCAAGCTATTTGAGAAATCTCCAAACTGCTTTCCAGAGTGGCTGCACTAATTTGCAACCACACCAGCAATGTATGAGTGTACATTTCCCCCACATCCTTGCCAACACCTATTGTTGCTTGTATTCTTAATAATCGCCATTCTAATTGGGGTGAGATGGAATCTTAGGGTAGTTTTGATTTGCATTTCACTTATTACTAGAGAAGTTGAACATTTTCATATGTCTGTTGATTGCTTGTAGATCTTCTTCTGTGAAGTGTCTGTTCATTTCCTTAGCCCATTTGTTGATTGGATTATTTGCATTCTTGGTGTAAAGTTTTTGTGCTCTTTATAGATTCTGGAGATTAGTGCTCTATGTGAAGTATGGGTGGCAAAGATTTTCTCCCACTCTGTAGGCTCTCTCTTCACATTGCTGATAGTTTCCTTTGCTGACAGAAAGCTTTTCAGTTTGAATCTATTCCAGTTATTGATTCTTGCTTTTATTTCTTGTGCTATGGTAGTTCTGTTAAGAAAGTCTGATCCTGGGCTGACATGTTGAGGATCTGGACCTACTTTTACTTCTATAAGATGCAGGATCTCTGGTATGATTCCGAGGTCCTTGATCCATTTTGAATTGAGTGTCGTGTAGGTTGAGAGATAGGGGTTTAATTTCATTCTGCTGCAAATGGAATTCCAGTTTTCCCAGAATCATTTGTTGAAGAGGCTATCTTTTCTCCACTGCATATTTTTGGCACCTTTGTGTAGTATGAGAAAATTGTATTTATTTGGGTTTGTGTCCGTGTCCTCTATTCTGTACCATTGATCCACCTTTCTATTTTGGTACCAATACCATGCCGTTTTTGTTACTATTGCTTTGTAGTAGAGTTGAAGATCTGGTATTGCGATACCCCCTGCTTCACTCTTTCTGCCAAGGATCACTTTAGCTATTCTGGGTTTTTTGTTCTTCCAGATGAATTTCATAATTGCTTGCTCTATTTCTGTAAGGTACGTCATTGGGATTTTACTTGGAATTGCATTGTATCTGTATAGCACTTTTGGTAGTATGGCCATTTTGACAATATTAACTCTGCCTATCCAAGAACATGTGAGATTTTTCCATCTTCTAAGGTTTTTTTTTTTTAATTTCTTTCTTTAGAGTTCTGTACTTCTCATTGTAGAGGTCTTTCACCTCTTTTGTGAGATTGATTCCCAAGTATTTTATTTTTTTGAGGCTATTGTGAATGGGGTAGTTTTCCTAACTTCTCTTTCTGAAGATTCATCACTTATTTATAAAAATGCATTGGATTTATGAACATTGATCTTATATTCTGCCACTTTACTGAATTCACTTATGAGTTCTAAAAGTTTTCTGGTGGAATTTCCCAATTGCTCTAAATATATAATCATGTCATCAGCAAATAGGGATAGTTTGAGTTCTTCTTTTCCTATTCATATCCCTTTAATTTCTTTGGTCTGTCTAATTGCTCTGGCTAGAGTTTCAAGGAAAATGTTGAATAGAAGTGGTGAAAGAGGATATCCCTGCCTTGTTCCAGTTTTTAGGGGAAATGCTTTCAGTTTTTCACCATTTAGAATAATATTGACCATGGACTTAGCATAGATGGCCTTTACAATGTTAAGGAAGGTTCCCACTATCCCTATTTTTTTCTAGTGTTTTGAGCATAAAGGGAAACTGTATTTTATCAAATACTTTTTCTGCATCTATTGAAATAATCATTTGAATCTTGACTTTAAGCCTGTTGATATGATGAATTATGTTTATTGATTTTTGAGTGTTAAACCAACCTTGTATCCCTGGGATAAAACCCACTTGATCATGGTGCACTATCTTTTTAATATATTTTTGTATGCAATTCGCTAAAATTTTGTTGAGAATTTTTGTGTCAATGTTCATTAAGGATATTGGTGTGATTTTTTCTTTCCTCGATGTATCTCTGTCTGGTTTAGGTATCAGGGTGATATTGGCTTCATAGAATGAGTTTGGTAGGGTTCCCTCCTATTCTCTTTCATGGCCTACTTTGAGGAGTATTGAAATGAGCTCTTCTTTAAAGGTTTTGTAGAACTCGACTGAGAACCCATCTGGTCTCAGACTTTTCTTTGTTGGTAGGTTTTTGATGACTTCTTCATTTCATTACTTGTAATTGATCTATTTAAATTTTGTTTTTCCTCCTGGTTCAGTTTAAGTAATTCATATGCCTTTAGAAACTTGTTGATGTCTTTGAGATTTTCTATTTTGTTGGAGTAGAGATTTTCAAAATAGCTTCTAACTGTATTTTGTATTTCACTCATGTCTGTTGTGATATTTCCTGGCTCATTCTGAATTTTAGTAATTTGAGTTTTCTCTCTCATTCTCTTTGATAGTGTGCCTAAGGGTTTATCAATTTTGTTTATTTTTTCAAAGAACCAATTCTTTATTTTGTTAATTTTTCCTATTGTTTCTTTTGTTTCAATTTCATTGATTTCAGCTCTGATTTTAAGTATTTCCTGTCTTCTACTACTTTTGGTGTTTGTCTGTTCCTCTTTTTCCAGGGCTTGAATCGGTAGTGTTAAGTCGTTTATTTGTTGATTTTTTCTTCTTTTATTGAATATGCTCCATGAAATAAATTTTCCTCTGAGTACTGCTTTCAAAGTGTCTCAGAGATTTTGAGATGATGTTTCTCGTTTACTTCTAAGAAATTTTTTTTTATTTCCTTCCTGATGTCTTCTGTTATCCTTTCTTCATATAATAGCATATCATTTAATCTCCAGGTGTTGGAGTAGTTTCTGTTTTTTATTCTCTCATTTATTTCAAATGTATCCATTATGATCTGATAGAATACAAGGTAGTATCTCTATCATCTTGTATTTGCTCACATTAGCTTTATGGCATAAAATATGGTCTATTTTAGAGAAGGATCCATGTGCTGCTGGGAAGAAGGTATATTCACTCTTTTTTGGATGGTATATTCTATACATGTCCATTAAAGTCTAAATTATTGATTGTGTTATTGAGATCTATGGTTTCTTTATTCAGTTTTTGTTTGCAAGATCTGTCCAGTGGTGAGAGAGGTGTGTTAAAATCACCTAGTACTATTGTGTTGTGGTATTTGATTTCTGGAATTGAGAAGGATTTGTTTGATGTACATGGACAAGCCAATGTTTGGGGCAGAGATATTCATGATTGTTATGTCTTGCTGATTTATGCTTCCCTTAAGCAGTATGAAATGTCCTTTATCCCTTCTGACTAACTTTGGCTTGATGTCCACATTATCTGAAATGAGGATAGATACTCCAGTTTTTATGTTGTGTCCATGTACATGGTATGTTTTTTCCCATCCTTTCACCTTTAGTCTGTGGGTATCTCTTTCTATAAGATGAGTCTCTTGCAGGCAGCATATTGTTGGATTTTTCTTTTTAATCCAATCTGCCAGTCTATGTCTTTTGATTGATGAGTTCAGGCCATTAACATTCAGGGTTATTATTGTGATATGATTTGCATTTCCAGTCATTTGGCTCATATTTATTTTTTGACATGATTTGTTTTCTCCTTTATTTGGCTATTTCTTTAGGCTAGTTCCTCCCTTTCCTGATTTGCATCATTGTTTTTCATCTCTTCTTCATGGAATATTTTTCTGAGAATGTTCTGCAATGCCAGCTTTCTTTTTGTAAATTCTTTCAGTTTTTGTTTATTATGGAAGGATTTTATTTCATCATCAAATCTGAAGGTAAGTTTTGCTGGGTATAAGATTCTTTGTTTGCAACCATTTTCTTTCAGGGCTTGATATATGTTGTTCCAGGCCCTTCTTGCTTTTAGGGTCTGGATTGAAAAATCTGCTGATATGCATATTGGTTTCCCCCTGATGTAATTTGATTCTTTTCTCTTACAGTCTTTAAAATCCTGTCTTGATTTTGTATGTTAAGTATTTTCATTATAATGTGCCTTGGTGTGGGTCTGTTGTAATTTTGTATATTTGGAGTCCTGTAAACCTCTTGTACTTGATTTTCATTTTATTCTTCAGGTTTGGGAAATTTTCTGATATTATTTCATTGAATAGATTTTTCATTCCTTTTGTTTGTTTCTCTGTGCCTTCCTCAATCCCAATAACTCTCAAATTTGGCCTTTTCATGATATCCCATAATTCTTGTAGATTCTGTTCATGATTTCTTACCATCTTCTCTGTTTGGTTAACTTTGCTTTCAAGATTAAATATTTTGTCTTAAATGTCTGAGGTTCTGTCTTCCAGGTGTTCTATCCTACTGGTTATGCTTTCTATGGAGTTTTTAATTTGGTTGATTGCTTCCTTCATTTCAAGGATTTCTTTTTTTTTTTTTCAGTATCTCTAGCTCTTTATTGAAATTATCTTTTGCTTCCTGTATTTGCTCTTGTAATTGTTGATTTGTGTGATCATTTAATGCCTGCATTTGCTCTTTTATCTCATTCTTCATTGCCTGCATTTGATCTTTGATCTCCTAGTTTGCTTCCCTGATTGTTTTAATTATGTACATTCTGAACTCCCTTTCTGACATTTCTTGTGCTTTGCTGTCATTGGGTTTTATTGATATAGCTTCTAGGTTTGTTTGGGACATTTTCTTCCCTTGTTTTCTCATATTGGTCAAATGTCAGTGGGACTCTGAGATATTGCAAATTTCTTCTATTGGCTTATAGTGTCCCTGTAGATTTCCAGTATATCACCTTCTAACCTTCAGTAGCCTGAAGTCTTGGAGGAGCTTGATAATGCTGTGCTCCTGAAGAAAGCTGTCCCTGGGCTGCCGCTGGGTATGGGATTGGGGAATGGGTGTGGTAGGAAAGCCTCTCACTAGGCGGGCATCCTCCGAGAAGCTTGCTGTGGACTGGGCCTGCCACTGGATGGAACCAGGCTGCTCAGGAAAGCCTCAGGCCCCTGCCCTGGTCTGAGAAGCTGCCTGTGGACTGGACCGGGACCCACCACTGGGGACCAGGGTGAATGGAAAGCCTGTCACTGTGTGTGTCTGTGTGAAGCTGGCTGTGGAACAGGCTTGCTGCCGAATGGAGCTGGGCTGCTCGGGAAATCCTCTGACCCTCCTGCCCTGGTCTGATAAGCTGCCTGCAGACTGAACTGTGGCCCGACACTTGGGGCTTATTGTGTCTGGAAGTCTCTCACTGGGCATGTCTGCTCCAAGAAGCTGGCTGTGGACCGGGCCTGCCGCAGGATGGAGCCGGGCTGCTAGGGAAAGCCTCTCGCCACCCTGCCCTGGTCCGATAAGCTGTCTGAGGACCGGAACCTACCGCTGGGAGCGGGACTTGGGGCTGGGTGTGCTCGCAAAGCCTCTCACTAGGCAGGTATGCACGGAGAAGCTGACTGTGGGCCGGGCCTGCTGCCGGGTAGAGCCGAGCTGCTTGGGAAAGTCTCTTGCCACCCTGTCCTGGTCTGAGAAACTGCCTGCGGACCTGACTGCTGCCCGCCACTTGGGGCTGGGTGTGCGGTGGAAAGCCTCTCACTGGGTGGTTCTGCTCTTAGAAGCTGGCTGTGGAATGGGCCTACTGCAGGATGGAACCGGGCTGCTCGGGAAAGATTCTCGCCACCCTGACCTTCTCTGAGAAACTGCCCACTGTCCCAGCCTGCTGCCCGGACGAGATTCACCCAGTGGGAGCGATTCACCCACCATCTGAGTTGGTCTGAGTCTCTCAATACCTCCCCTTCTTGAATCCTGAGTTCTGGAGCAACAGGAGATGCAGCCACCCTCTAGTCTGCCATCTTGTCTTGAGTAGTTTTGGGTTTAAGAAAATCCCACATGCTGTTTTTCTTTAACATTTTCTACAATTCATTTATGAAAAATTTTCTAACTCAAATTCAGAAAATATATTAAGTTACTTTCATATTTGTTTCTAAAATCATTATCAGCTTACTTGTCTGTTACATGGAAGGTCTAGTAATAATTTTTGAAATATGGATATCCATATGAAAAATATTATCCTCTACAAAAATGCAGAATGATTAACTTGTCAGAAATTTTTTAAGTTTTGTGTATATATATGTATATGTATATATATATATATGTGTGTGTGTGTGTGTGTGTGTGTGTGTGTGAAATTTTTTGCTTCATTAAGTTTGAGAGAGAGAAAGATATTGTTCCGTTCATTCTTAAGCCTCTGGTTTAGTCTTTCTTGCTTTTCAGATAAGTACCTGTTCATCTGTTTTATGGAATTGATCCCTGATCTGAATGCTCATCTTTGTCCCCAGAGTTCAGTGAGATTGTAGAAAAATTCACTCTCTTCTCAACCAACTTTCCTTCTTGGTTGTCTATCCCACATAGCTTTATAATTTTGCAGATTCTTCAATGGGAAAGCAATCCCTGAGTCTGTCTCAGTGTTCTATTCATTTATTTTTATTCCTCAGGACACTAATTTAACCTTTTCAACTTCATAAGACAATCACATCTCTGATAGTTTTTCTGAACCTACCAGAGGATTTACTACAAAGCCTGGATTTGCCACATTTCCTTATTCTTAAGTAACAGTAAAAAAGTCTTCGCAGAGCCCTTTGAAGCTCCCTGTCTGTATAATTTATGTGCCTCTGCAATACAGATTACATCTGCCCTATTTTCTGTATAAATGAATGCATTTTTATAAACTAGCTGTGCTAGTCACTCCTGAGGGACTGCTTAGTCTAATCTAAACTATGGTAACATACCTGTGGGAGAAATTGAAGGCAACAAAATTTACAATTTAAAATGTAATAGGAAATTACAATGCTTTAATCTATTAATAAATATTCACTGTGTATTGTGAAGAAACTTTAAAACTCAGTTATAAAGCAATATCTAAGCTTTATATGTCTGTAGAATATATGTAGGTATCATTATTATTGGAAAAGGATATTCAATAAAGTCAAGATTTAAAATCACCATAAATTATCAAAATAATTTCAATTAATTACCAATTTGTAGGTGATTAGATTTGAAAAAGTATGTCAAGACTTTTAGAAGAATGAACATGAAAACCTACACAAGAAATAATACAAAAGATATTCTATATTGAAAAACTAGCCCTGTTAGGTATTAAGATACATCAGTCATTGCAGTAGTGTGATGACAGAGATCACATAAGCAGAATGAACTTGAATTCAAGACTGCTATTTACACAAAAATGGCACAGTTATTTCTTCAAGTTGGATATTTCAATTAATAGAAGTTATTAAGTATTATAAAATGCAATAAATATCAACTCTTAAATATATACTATGCTGCAGACATGAACTAAAATTATACATACATAAAATAAGAAAAAGAAAAAAAACAAAGTTCCTATGCACTGTAGTAGAGAAAAATATCTCATTTATTTGTAAAATTGGCACAGTTTAGACTTTTAGTTCAATACTCAAAAATAGAAACAATTATGGAAAATATATTTTCAGTAATAAAAAATTAAAATATATTGTGAGGAGCAACCAAGTTGAACAATATAAGAATGGTCCAAATATTAAAAAGAATGCAGAGTAATACTAATCTTTAAGAAGATCTTATATATCCTTAGTGACAAGAAGGAAAGATATTACAAGGTCTCAATATATAAACATAGCTGAACTTGAGGTTGTACAAAAGCAGAAAGTGAAGGTTAATGCATAAATTTATTGAAAGTGAAAGTTAACCAACATACACACACACACACACACACACACAAAGAGAGAGAGAGAGAGACTGTAGACTAAAGGTAGAGGCTCATTTGTTCTAATACTTCATAAAATTTCCATAGAATTACTAATTGATTACAAAGAAAACCAAAAAAAAATTTAGAGGTAGGTAATGAACTGCCAATTTCAGCACTGTATGGAATAATTGACCTCATACCAATAGAGAAGTAGGCTCATACCACACTATAAAAAACAATGCCAAAGTGTTTCTATTTAGATAATTCCACCTTAAAAAGCAGAATGCTTATTCTTCCAAGTCCACATGGAACAATTTTTATGCTGGGGAATGTGTTGTATCATCAAATAAGCCTCAATAAGTTAAAGGAATCTAAATAATACAATTTTTTTATCCAAATAGAAAAAGATCCATCAAATGAATAGCACTGGTGTTAAAAAATGTCAAATCCTAGAACACATTTCAAAATAACCAGTGACTAAAGAATAATTCATATCATCAATTCAACATTTTAAGATGAATGAAACAAAAACAAAACCAAGGAGCATATAAAATTTATAGCATGAGGTTTGAAATGAATTTTGTACTCATTTCAAAAGCAGAGCTTAAAGGAAATGAATTCTATAAATTCCTATATTTAAAAAAGAGAAATATCAAATCAATAACTTAAGTTTCCACCATAAGAGTAGACAAAAAGGAAAAAAGAATTCTAGAGCAAGCTGAATCTAGAAAAAAAGAAAGTTCAGAGCAAAAATAAATAGTATAAAAATATAAAGAAGAAATCTAATAATGCAAAACTTGGTTTGTTGAAGGAAAGTTCAAGACTTAAACAAGAATGATTTTCTAAAAAGAAGATACTAAAATTACTAAAATCAGGAAAGAGAGTTTGTCAGTACAGACTTACGTTAAAAATTTTTCAGAAAAAGAATATTTGGAAAAATGTATTTTAATATGTAAAATAAAAATTATACATATGTATGTAATAAAGTTTTTATATATGTATATGTTGTATTATGTTTATAACAGGATAAAATTCTAGCTTTCAAATAATTGTCATTTTTATTTAATATTTTTGTTTTTTTAGTTCTACATGAGAGTAGAATCCATTTTCATGAACTTATACAAGCATGGGATATATCATATTCTAATTATAATAACAATTGTCTTGTGGGTGGGCATGATGGTGGACAGAAAGAATTCACTGAGCCTGGAGGAGGTCAAACTAACAAGTAATTTATGGACACAGATTGATGCTTGCCTTTGCCTCCAAGAGCAGCATGTTACCTGCGGGCACTTTTGTGCTGCTCTTTTTGACCTGGAACACTGGGGAGACTGGGTTACTGTAAAGTGACTGTGAGGAGCCAGCTCTGAAGCTGTGTCCAGCCTGCCCATACCTGCTGTTTTGATTGTGCCCAGAGCACAGCCTAATGCCCTTTGGATCCTGTGCAGGAGTTAGTGCCAGTCAGGGCATGAGGGTGCATGCTCAACTCCTGGGGGTCCTGCTTCCCAGTTTAGGGGGACAACCCAGGACATTTACTCAGGCCAGTGTTGTTGGTGCTGTCTGGTGCTTCAGGTAAGTCCTCATAAAATGTTCAGTTCTGTAGATATTTGTTTTATTATTCTAATACCAGGTGCCAGAGTTAACATCCAGATGATGCATTCTCCATCTTACTTGTCTAAATCTCCAGGATACAGAGTCACCATCACATTTTGATCAAGAGAAAATATTTACATTTACTCTCCCACAGTGATACAGGCCATGACATAAAGCTCCCAGGGAAGCAGTAGTGTGAGTCTGTCCGGTCCCAGTTGCTCTTCCTGCTGCCTCTACCTGATAAGAGCACTTCTCAGAGGCATCACAGATCTGAGTTTCACAGGGAGATATTGTTAAAAAGAACCAAGGAGGGTTTCTGCACCCCACTTTTTATTTCTCCTTGGCCCAAGGGAAATAATCATGACTATGCTCACCTGAATTAAATGAAAGAATTTTCTATATCTGACAAATATGGTTATGTTTTCAGTTGGACTTATACATTAAAAGAGAGCCCCTAATAGTGTCCCAAGAGAGAATTGTCTAGGTGGAGAAACAGGAGCCTAATCTACAGCTCAATTGTCTCAATTGGAAGTATGTTAGTCAGAGAAGCAGACAAAAGAAATGGAACTATCTGGTGCTCACCCAGAATAGAGAGAGAATATTCCCCTGAAATTAGAGTGACCCACCATGGGTCCTCAGAGTGGTGCAGAAAGGATGAAGTTTGGGTTCTGAAATTCTCCATGGATGATGGTATTTACCAGAATCTGCTCCTCTTCTCCAGCCTCAAGTGTCACCAGCAGAAGACAATTAATGTAATCTTATTTTATGACTTTCAAATATCATGGGATTTTCTCCAATGAGTCATTCTAAATAGAATACATAAAGTTCACATCTAATCCTTAGATCTTCAGATTATAACTTTCATAAAAGAGAAGACACTTGGGAGATGTTATTAAGTTGAAGATTCAGGATCTGGAGATTTTACTGAATATTCTACAGGAGACCAACATAAGCATGAAGGTTCATAGAATGATGAGAAAGTATGGAGAGTCAGAAATGTTGTGACTATGGTGAGGGGCATTGAATTATGAAGGAAAGGGCCAAGAGCAGGGACATGGAAGAATCTAAGAGCTGGAATGTCTGGACCTGGATTCTCTCCTCAGGAGAATGCAGTAGGATCACAGCCCTCCTAAAACCATTTCATCTCAATGTGAATTCTGACCTCTAGAACCATGAGGAAACCAGACTGTGATGCTTTAGGCCTATGAGGTCATAATGATCTGTGGAGCAGCAATATGGACAGGGATACCCTGAGAGTGGCTGTCCTATGGTCCGCCAAATATTCCACATTGCTATCATTTGGTGTCTATATTGACTGGAGGCAGAGAAACTTACCCTAAGAAGAGATGGTACCAGATTTCTTCTAAGGTAGAAAATACCTAGAAAAATCTTCTCCCATATTGGGATTACTCTCACAGCACCAAAAGGAAGGGAGGTTTGTTCTTGCTTTCTGTTCATTGGTCTCCATATTAAGACTGTGAATTAGGTTACAGAAGAGAGTGTGTGAAGGGAGGACTAAGTCAGTGTTGGGGATATCGGACATGAGGGAGGGCTCAAGGAAATGCAAAATGCCCCCCTGCTCATTTCTGGAATGGAGACAGGTAGAGCTGGGAGGTGTGCAGGCCTGTGTTTTGTAGAAGATACTGCAGAAGGCCTGAGTTGCAGATCAGGTCAGCATGTTTTGGGCAGAGGCAACAGGAGGTTGAGATTTCCTGCCATTAGAGTGGATTTCTCTCCTCCCATCTCATAGTTCTCATTGTATATTTGGAAGGATTGTAGCCATGTGGAAGCAATAGAGTTGATGTCAGACAGACCTGGGTTGAAATCCAGCCCCAGACCTCACGGACCATGGGACTTTGCTCAACCAAACTGTGTTCTGATGTTTGGGCCCCTCCTCTGTGGAAAGCATAAGAAAGAATATCACATGTGGACCAGAGGGTCAACCAGATTACCCACCTTGAAATATGATGGTTGTTAAATAAATCACAGAGTTCTGTCTTAAGTACCTTTGAATATCTTAGATTGAGGACACTACATGAGGTCTAAGTATTCAGATATTATTTTTAACTAGCAACCATTAATATTTATTCTACAGAAAGCATTTGCCTCAGTACACTCAGAGGTTCAAATTTTGTTTTTTCTACCAGAGAATCTTTTAACTTCCCATTTATGTTGTGCATTGGAAGGATGAAGCAGGAAATTGACAGTCATTATCTGAGCCTCACATGTATTAATTCCAAACATCTGATTTAATAAATTACCAGAAATGTGTGGTGTACAACAACAGTAATATAAACCACCACAGTGCTGAGATCAGAAGTCCCAGTGTCCATCTCCAGGTGTTTTAGTTTCAGGGCCCCTGCAGAGGTGACAGAGGACAGTCTGCTCCTCCATCTTTAGTTCTGGTGGCTGAAACCCCATGACTCTAGTGTCACCCTTTGTCTTCCATGTCCTTTGTCCTTTTGTCCATGTTAATTATTCCTCTTTCTAGTGAGAATAGTGGGGCCTGCATTCAGGGCACACCTGGATAATCTCTAATATCTAAACATCTTAATTTAGTCTGCAAAGGCACTTTTCCCACATAAGGCACATACACAGGCTTCATGGAGTAGAATCTAATGTCATGATAAACACACTCAGTCACAAATCACTAGAAACAAACACCTATCTGTGTACACCCCACCACTTCTGCCTGGATTTCCCTCTTCTACTCTCTATAAAGAAGAAAATCCTTTCTCTTCCTAACTATATCCAGTCCCACCAAGCACACTCAGGTTCACACAGGAGAAGCTTGTTCATGATTTGCTTGAAGACTTGCTCTGTCACTATCATCATGCAGTGAGAAGGACACAGCTGAATTTGCCCTTCCACACCTGGGAATCAGTTTTATATATAGAGGCCAGTCATGGGCCATTAGTCCCTGGAACTTACCATTGTTTTTTATCCCTCATGCCACAGGGATGACCCACCTCTACTTTCCACCCTAAACCTTCAACTCACTGTGAACAACAGAGTGGGTGAGGGTGGAAGGAGGTGAGTAAATTTACCAAACTATACTCATGTCTCTCATGATGAAATTAAGGGGACATTTTTAGTGTCTTGAAAATTTTTGAGTAAGAATATATTTTCTGGTCATGTCCTAGCTCAAGAGATGAAAATATTTCCTCACTTATGAATACCATGGTCACTTTGGCTAATGTAAATTTTTTTTCTGAAGCTCCCTATTCTTGCACCAATGCCCTGTTCCTCCTTAAAATGTAGTCCCTCATTGTAGATGTCAAGTGAAGATGCTATTTTGAATTTCTAACAACCTACCTGCAATGTAGATAATGATGCTGGCTTCTGCAAGGCATTTATATACCAAAAAAAAGGTAGAGTATGTGTGTATTTATTAATTTTAATTGTTTATTTGTTAACATGTAGCTGTACATTTAATGTAGTTCCTTATTATCTGCTTACTATGTAACTTAACAATTATTTCCAATGTGATGCCAGACCTGCTAACAGCCCTGGAGATCAGATCCTCACATATAATGATTCTACTCTCTTTCTAGTGAAATTCTGAGAGTGGCAGTAATATTGATCATGCAGGATCACTCTCATCTGTTTCCAACTTACCATCTCTCTGAGAAGCATATTTCTTTAACTCATGTGATTTCCTGTGTGCCTTACCAAGGATTTGGATATCTGAAGAGGAGAAGTCAGTATCCACCAGCCCCAGTAGGCAGATGGATAGAGGCAGGGTTCTGCAGAATCATCAGGTTATACGTTGCTGAAAAACCAGACCTGCCTATTCACTAACCCCATATTTAGGAGGCCCATGTCTTGAGTATTGGAGAAGTTGTCAATTAGGGGAACCAGACAATTCCCTGTTTCTCATATCATCTATGCTGATTGTCAGACCTGCCAAGGCAGATCGTGACTATAATGTAGACTCCAATTCCATGTATTAAAGCAGGCCCTGCTTGGAATATCTGTGGTACCTTCTGTTTTGCTATATAAATTCAAACTGATACTGCAACTCAAATTCTCAATAAGAATTGATTTAGGTTATTTATTAAACCAGAGAAGACATTGTCAGCTGCTCCTTCAACTGAGAAAGAAAAAGGAGAGTGAGAGTGAAGAGGAGCTCCCTGAGCCCTTCTAATAAAACCTCCCAGTGACCTTCATGGTCTTACTGTCTCTTAGAAGTGCTCTCAGCAGGTAGAGGCATCAGGAGGAGCAGCTGGAGAGGATTAACATCACAATTCTACTTCCCTAGAAGGTTTATGCCATGCCTGTATCACTGTGGGTAGGGACCTATAATACTGTTAAGAATCATAAGTGGCAACAACTTCAGCCTGCATGCCGCTGATGGTGAGAGTGAAATCTGTCTGAGATCCACTGCCACTGAACCTTTATGGGACTCCAGATTGCAAATTGGATACAAAATAAATGAGGGGCTTAGGCACTTTTCCTGGTCTTTGCTGCTACCAGTTCAAGCAATTGCTAATGCCCTGACTGGCCAGGCAAGTAATAGTGACTATTTCTCTTTGAGATTTATACAAGGACTTTGGAGAATGGGTCATCTTGCTGTCACCTCTGGCACCTGCAATTGAACACATGAAGGAAAATATGCACAGAATTAAATATGCTGTAAAAGGATTTCCTTTAAGAACCAGACTGCAATGAACATATTGATCTGAATAAATCCCCAGGATTGTCCCTCCCTGCATGGGAGGCAGAGCAGCAGAAGCTCCAGGAACTGAGCAGGGGTCTTCATGTCCATGTGAGTCCTGACTGGGAATGACTCCTGCACAGGGTGTGAGCAACTTATTAAGAAGGCCTCAGGGCAGTGCACTGTGCTGTGGGCACATGCAAATCAGCAGGTCTGAGTGGGCTGGGCACAGTTACAGGGCTGACTCCTCTCTCTCACTCAGCACAGAATGGTAGTCCCCCTGTGTTCCAGGAGAACCCAGATAAACTGCTCATCACTGGGACCAAAAGAAAGTCTAGTGCCATCGGAGTGACTTCCCATTTTGATCTCATCCAGGTTCAGTGCTTTCTTTCTTTTCTAATGTTTCATCTATGAGAGGGGCTGTCCATTATGGCACAATCCCAGATACTGCAGAACTTATCACCAGTTACTTTCCTTTACACTTATGAAAATCACTGAGGCCAGAGAAGATTCCTCTTTGCTCTCATTCCCTGATACTCATGATTTGAAGTAAAAAGAAAATGAGAACACTTGGGGAGTCACAATTTATAACAAAAGGTGTCCCTGCTTTCATTCAACCTCATGACTCCATCTAAGTGACTTTTTTCTTTTTTGAATTGTCTGGCCAACTACTTCCATCATAGTCATCCAAGATCAGGGATTTTTCTTCCTTCCCACATAAGGAGTATGAACCTCCTTTCTAGCTCGGCTTATGATTATGAATTACTTCCATTCACTGGATGCTCAGATCATTGCTCTGATTCTCTCTCCTCTGGCAACCCAAGTCCTTGCCTTCAGAAGCAGAGATCCTATCTCTACCACGTGCCCACTGACTTCTACTTTGTTCCCTAAAACTGTATTCTATGTCTCCAAATACCTATCAGCTCCTAAGAGAACTCAATTCTCAATGCCTGATTTAGAATGGTTGGGACAAATCAGGGTGCAAGAGAAGCATATGGAGTTTTAAAGTGGAAGCCCTGCATGGGGAGTTCTGTTGCAGTGGGGTCTTGAGGGTTTTTCCTCATGGGGTGGTGGTAGTGGTGACCTAGTATGGGGGTCAAAGAGGGGTGAGGCAAGGAGGCATTTGGAGGGATAGAAGTCCCCTGTACAGGCAAGAGCCCATGCATGAAGCCAAAGACACCCATTCAGGGAGACAAAGTTGATGGTGGCCACAGAGAGTCAGAATGGAGCATGGGTGGGTTTGTTAGAGGGAGTATGTGCATGGGAGGGTTTGGTGATGATGGTTGTTGGAGATTGGTTTTAAACAGGGGAGTTTTGTGGTTTGCATGTGTGGTGTTCCCCAAAAGCTCATGTGTGCACAGATTTGCCTAAAGGGAATATGTTTCCCCAGGGGCCACAGCACAGAATCATTCTCTTTCCTGTGAGTATAGAGATCTCTTGCTCTTGTGATGGTTAAGAATGTCACAATAAGACTCATTGGTTTAACTCTACATGTGTTCTGATGTTATTCTGTTGCAAATTTAATATCATTTTATTATTTTCTCTTAGGTATTTTTATTTGATGTGTCTTGGAGAAGTTCTTTTCTGACCTTGTTTATTTGAGGTTCTTTATGATTCCTGTATTTTAATGTCCATGTTATTTCTGTGGTTAGAATGTTTCTATGTCATTATTTCACTGCAAATTTCTTAATAACTTTAGTTTGTATTTCCATTTCTCTCTGTCTTAGTGACTCTCAAATTTGGTGTGTTGATGTTGCCCAGAAATTTTTTCATATTGTGAATATGGTGTTTTATTTATTTACTTGCTATTTTTGCAGAGTGAATAATTAAGTCTTTTTACCCTGTTTTAAAGATCTGAAGTTCTGTTTTCTATTTAATTTAATCTGCTGGTAGTTCTTTGAATTAATTTTTAATTCAATTTATCATGTCTTTTTTTTTTCAGTAGCACTGATTGGTTTCCACTAACTTCATTTTTTTGTTGTTGAAATGTTCTTTCATTTTCTACATTTGATCCTTTAATTACTTACTTATATTTTATTTATCTCATTGAATGTTTAATAATCAGTTTTATAGCATTTCTCTAGAATTTTTGCTTTTTTTGCATCTGTGGTTTCCATTTGGGGGATTGTAAATTTGGGGGTGAAATTGGTTTGCCTCTTTCCTCCTGTTTTTAGAGGATCTACATTTGTGCTTGTATTGGCTTGAATTATTTTTTCCTCTTTTGTGCACATTTCATTTGGTATGTACTTATCTTTTTTTTTTTCTTTTGAACTTCTCTTTATTTTTCCTGCATAAGCAGATATTTAGGATTTGGAACTGAGATCCCCTTCCAGCAATTCTGGTCATTTATTTTGGGTTTTTGCATCCCCTATTCTGTATGTTGATATATTAATTGTGCTAACTTGCATGTGGAGTGAGGTTTACTGTTACTTGGCTGAGGTGTGAGTGTAGCTGAGCAGCAGGATTTTCACTTGGAAAATTTATAACATCCTAATCACTTCCCAGTCCCTCTATGTAAAAGAGGGGTGAAAAAATAAGAATAATGGAAGCAACCAAAAATAGCCTTAGAATAGATGTCATTCCTACTATGAGGTCTCTAAGTGTCATCTGAACAGAAGTGGTGGGGTCAACATTAATATCAGCACCAATAATAATTTGCTATGAACTAAAGATATGGAAACATGTCGACTGTTGTCCACTATAGTGATGACCAAAACAATGTGAATAGGGTAGAAATTATATAAACTTCTTTCATACAGTAGAATTACAGTTTCTTAAGTGGAGAGAAAAAGTAGAGAGGCAAGTTTGAAATGTTTCAAAAGTGAACAGAGGGGAATTGGGAGAAGGGTTGCAGGTGATGGCAATAAAGAAGAAAAAAATTAAATAATCAGAACTCATGAATAGAGAGGAAAAGAAACAAGAAAATTTGTTTGTTACAGAGGAGTGAATGTGGAGGATTAAGAAGAGGAACTGAAACAGACACAGATAAACAAACAAATGAAAAATCAAACCAAATCAAAGCCACATAAAACTTTGCCCCACCAAAGTTAAAACATGGATAAATAATGATCAGATGAAATCACAATTCAATAAAAGAAAATCAGGTGAATATATGTGTACTTTCAAATCTATCAGTGAAGCAAGAACAGGGACTTGCACACACATGCACAATCCACAGAATGGGAAAGAGTGAAAATTTTAATTTTTTTAATTCACATTTTTTAAAAGGGGGATTCTTTTTCTTGAATGTTTTGGGGATTTTTTGCTAGTTTCCCTTCTGTTTTCTTGATATTATTGAGGGGAGGACAATTCTTAATGAGAAATGGAGGACCTGTCTCTGCTGAGGTGTTCAACACTGTTAACAAGAATGACTATCCCTGTTGATGCTGTTGTGCCATTCTCACCTTCCATTTGGGATATATAACCTTTGACCAAGGGATAGGAGTTGCGAATCTGACTTTTGTGAGTTTCTCACATCATGACAACCCTGGTGACCTGAAACCAAAGCTGGTTGCTATAGCTCTCAGCTTCCTGTTTCACAGCACAGGACAGTCTGTAGTAGAGAGTTCTCACAGTGGATATACTGCTCCCAGAGTAGTTTTGAGGCAGAGGTCCAAGCAGGAAGTCACAGTTTCCCATCTGGAATATTGAGCTGAGGAGCAGGTAGACAGTGCAGTCTTCCTATACACCACCACCTTTTATTTATTTATTTATTTATTTTATTTTTTAATTTTTTTACATTTACATAGGGTAATGATGTTTATTTTATTTTTCCCCTCCCCCCACCCCTCCCACCCCTCTTTTCCTCTACACAGTCCTTCTTTCCTTCATTCTTGCCGCTCTCCTTAGCCTAACTCTAAACCTAACCCTAAACCTAATGCTAGCCCCTCCCACCCCCCATTATATGTCCTCATCCGCTTATCAGCGAGATCATTCGTCCTTTAGTTTTTTGAGATTGGCTTATCTCACTTAGCATGATATTCTCCAATTTCGACCATTTGCCTACAAATGCCATAATTTTATCATTCTTCATTGCGGACTAATATTCCATTGTATAAATATGCCACAGTTTCTTTATCCATTCATCAACTGAAGGGCATCTAGGTTGGTTCCACAATCTGGCTATGGTGAATTGAGCAGCAATGAACATTGATGTGGATGTATCTCTGTAGTATGCTGATTTTAAGTCCTTTGGGTATAGGCCAAGGAGTGGGATAGCTGGGTCAAATGGTGTTTCCATTCCAAGCTTTCTGAGAAATCTCCATACTGCTTTCCAGAGTGGCTGCACTAATTTGCAGCCCCACCAGCAATGTATGAGTGTTACCTTTCTCACCACATCCTCGCCAACACCTATTATTGCTTGTATTCTTGATAATCGCCATTCTAATTGGGGTGAGATGGAATCTTAGGGTAGTTTTGATTTGCATTTCCCTTATTACTAGGGATGTTGAACATTTTTTCATATATCTGTTGATTACTTGTACATCTTCTTCTGTGAAGTGTCTGTTCATTTCCTTAGCCCATTTGTTGATTGGATTATTTGTATTCTTCGTGTAGAGTTTTTTGAGTTCTTTATAGATTCTGGAAATTAGCGCTGTATCTGAGGTATGGTTGGCAAAGATATTCTCCCACTCTGTAGGCTTTCTCTTCACATTTCTGATAGTTTTCCTTTGCTGAGAGAAAGGTTTTAAGTTTGAATCTATCCCAGTTGTTGATTCTTGCTTTTATTTCTTGTGCTATGGGAGTCCTGTTAAGGAAATCTGATCCTGAGCCAACAAGCCCTGAAAGAAAACGGATGCCAACCAAGAATCTTATACCCAGCAAAACTTACCTTCAAATTTGACGATGAAATAAGATCCTTCCATGATAAACAAAAGCTAAAGGAATTTACAAAAAGAAAGCCAGCATTACAGAACATTCTCAGCAAAATATTCCATGAGGAAGAGATGAAAAACAATGATGCAAATCAGCAACAGGAGGCGCTAGCCTAAAGGAATAGCCAAATAAAGGAGAAACCAAATCATGTCAAAAACAAATATGAGTCAATTGACTGGGAATACAAATCATATCACAATAATAACCCTGAATGTTAATGGCCTGAATTCATCAATCAAAAGACACAGACTGGCAGATTGGATTAAAAAGAAAAATCCAACAATATGCTGCCTGCAAGAGACTCACCTCATAGAAGGAGACACCCATAGACTAAAGGTGAAAGGATGGGGAAAAACATACCATGCACACGGACACAGCAAAAAAGCTGGAGTATCCATCCTCATCTCAGATAATGTGGACTTCAAACCAAAACTAATCAGAAGGGATAAGGAAGGACATTACATGCTGCTTAAGGGAAGCATAAATCAGCAAGACATAACAATCATAAATATCTATGCCCCGAACATTGGCTTATCCACGTACGTCAAACAAATCCTTCTCAATTACAGAATTCAAATAGACCACAACACAATAATACTAGGCGATTTTAACACACCTCTCTCACCACTGGATAGATCGTCCAAACAAAAATTGAATAAAGAAACTATAGATCTCAACAACACAATCAGCAATTTAGACTTAACGGACATATATAGAATATACCATCCAACAAAGAACGAATACACTTTCTTCTCAGCAGCACGTGGATCCTTCTCTAAAATAGACCATATTTTATGCCACAAAGCTACTGTTAGCAAATACAAGAAGATAGAGATACTACCTTGTACTCTATCAGATCATAATGGATTGAAATTAGAAATAAATGACAGAATAAAAAACAGAAACTTCTCCAATACCTGGAGACTAAATAATACACTATTATATGATGAATGGATAACAGAAGACATCAGGAGGGAAATAAAAAAATTCTTAGAAGTAAACGAGAACAAAGACACATCATATCAAAATCTCTGGGACACTATGAAAGCAGTACTTAGAGGAAGATTTATTTCATGGGGTGCATTCAAAAAACAAAGTAGAAATCAACAAATAAATGACTTAACACTACAGCTCAAAGCACTAGTAAAAGAAGAGCAGACCAATACCAAAAGTAGTAGAAGACAGGAAATAGTTAAAATCAGAGCCGAAATCAATGAAATCGAAACAAAAGAAACAATTGGAAAAATTAACAAAATAAATAGTTGGTTCTTTGAAAAAATAAATAAAATTGATAAACCCTTAGTCACACTAACAAAGAGAAAGAGGGAGAAAACTCAAATTACTAAAATTCGGAATGAACAAGGAAACATCACAACAGACACAAGTGAAATACAAAACATAATTAGAAGCTATTTCGAAAATCTATACTCCAACAAAACAGAAAACCTCGAAGACATCAACAAATTTCTAGAGACATATGAACTACCTAAACTGAACGAGGAGGACATACACAACTTAAATAAACCAATTTCAAGCAATGAAATAGAAGAGGTCATCAAAAGCCTACCAACAAAGAAAAGTCCAGGACCAGATGGGTTCTCAGCCGAGTTCTACAAAACCTTTAAAGAAGAGCTCATTCCAATACTTCTCAAACTATTCCATGAAATAGAAGAGGAGGGAACCCTACCAAACTTGTTCTATGAAGCCAATATCACCCTGATACCTAAACCAGACAGAGACACATCGAGGAAAGAAAATTTCACACCACCACCTTGAGAATCCACTTTTTGGATTTTGTATTATTAGTTTATTGCCTTGCCTTTGCTTCCTTTGGGTTTGGTTGGCTCTTCTTTTGTAGTTTGTCAAGATAAGAAATTTGGGTGATTTGTTTAAAATTTTCTTCTTTCTTTTCTAATACAAACATTTAGAGTCCTATATTTACATTACTTTTTCTTCTACTTCAATTTTGCTCATAAAGCAACATGACTGTTCTCAAGGTACCTACCAGTTGGATTTTACACCTAGATATGAGCAGTGTGGACAGGCATGAGACTTTAAGTTCGGGAAATATTGCAAAGTTGAAGGGATTATGGAGATATAATTAACACCCCAAGGCAGTTGATTTTGAATCAACCAAAGGGAGATTTTTCTGGATAGGCCTGACTTTTTATGTCAGATTCCTGAAAAAAGGAAGCAAGCCCTCAGCCCTGTGGAAAAATTATTTTTATTGGTCTCATTACTGAACAGACAAAATAGCAGAGAACTTCTGGTGACCTGCAAGACTAACAGTCACCAAAAATCCAGCAGCCTTAGTCACTCAGTCTCCAAGTATGTAATTCTGAGAACAACTTTAATGTATTTGGAAGTATATTCTTCAAGCCTCCAGATAAGGATGCAGATGAGGCAACACTTTGATTGTAGCTTATAAGACCCTGAGTAAAGACCCAGTCTTACTCTTGTTCACTCTCCTCACTCACAGAAACTGTGAGATCATAAGTTTATGGGTTAAAATCATTAAGTGTGTTAATTTGTTGCAAATCAATAGAAAAATAATAAAATACTAGACATGGTGTTTTATGTCTGTAATCCTTGCTACATCAGAGACTGAGGCAGGAAAATATCAAATTTGGGACCAATTAGAGCACATTAATGATTCTCTCTCTTGAAATAAAAAAATATCAAAATGGTTGGAAGTTATCTCACAGGTAAAGCACCCCAAGGTTCAATACCATTAAAGAAAATATAAAAAGAAAGAAAGAAAGAAGGAGAGAAAACTAATGCAATAATACAATTTCCTGTGTACTGAGAAAGGATTATAAACTTGAAAAGTACAGAAATGTGGGTCTGAATTGAGTTCAATATTTCATCAGGCTATAAGTTTGAGCTTTTCCACTCCTTTGGGAAGATGCAGAAGTGAAAGACTTGGCCATACATATGGAAGCCATCATAGAAAAAAAAAAATACATGAACATCTCATTAGGAGAAAGTAACTAGTAATAAATCTATAACACAGGGCTTAATTTTGGGATAGACACAGGGATATCTGAATCAAGGCACAAATATTACACACCACAATTCTGTTTTTGGAATAACAATGGTAGTCTTCTTTGGGAGCTTGAGCAAAAAACTGTGGTGAAAAATCTAATATTTTGATGATAATATAAGCCTGTGTCTGAATACTTGACACCAATAATTTCAACTGTTCAAAGTTAGTTTATTTGAAGTGGTTGAGAAATATTCCTTAAAGTTTAAAATAACTTTCTGGGCAAAATACAACTGAATCTAGAAAAAATATTCAGAAATTTTACCTTGAGATCTTGATTCAGAATGGAAATCATGAAATTATAAAATGTATGGTGTGGGATAAATAGACACACTTATTTAAAAATTTTTAAAATTTCAGATTCAGTTATTCTGTACATGGGAAAACCTAAAGAGTCAACCAAAATTCCCAAAGAACTGATAAATTCATTCATCAAAGTAAGAGGATAAAAATATGTGTACAAAGTCAGTAGTACTCCTACACACCCACAGTGAACTCACTAAGAAAGAATAAAAAAAAATCTCATTCACAATGGAATCAAAACAAAATACCAGGGAATACACCTAGCCAAGAAGGTGAAAGAATGCTACTGATAATATAAACCACAGAAAAAAGAAATGGAAACAGACATAAGAAGACAGAATGGCATACCATGTTCATGGATTGGGAGAATTAATATCAATTAAATGGCCATGTTATCCACAAAGATCATCAGATTCAATACAATTTTTATCAAAATACCGATGGGTTTCTAAACAGAAATAAAAAAGTGTCCCAAAATCCATATGGAAACATTAACAAAATTTCTGACCACCAAAGCAATGCTGAGCAGAATGAATGTGACCATTCTCGATTTCAAATACACAATAAGAAAAGCAGAATGGATCTGTGTAGGAATAGTCATGTATCCAATGGAAAATAAAAGAAGGCCAGAAAAAAACCCACCCATTTAAGCCATCTAGTTCTCAAAAAGGAGCAAAAAAAAAAAAAAAAAACTTATGTTGGTGAAGAAAGCTTCTTCAGCAAATGATTCTTTAAAATTAAACTTCAGCCTGCAAAAGATTAAAAATTAATCCCCAAGAAGTCTTTTTTATTTTTCATACAAAAGTAAACTCAAAATGGACCCAAAACCTTAATGTCAGATCTGAAGCTTTGATTTTTCTCCTAGAGGAAAACATAGGGGAAACACTTCCAAGGTACAGATATAGGCAACAATTCCCTAAGCAAGATGCTGTTGGGGTCTTTAGCCTTGCTCTTCTCAACCAGTGACAAGGGAAGGGAACATTCCCCAACAAGGCCAGACCGGGAAAGGTAGGGCCGACTGACCGCCTGCACCCAGCCCTCCAGGCGGAGGACAATCAGAGGCGTCAGGGAGACCAGTCACAGCAGGAACTCATTTATTGAGGAACTCACACAGCTTTTATGTAGGGTGAAGGCTAGGTGGGAACGAATCAGCTTAAAGGTCAGCAAGGCACGGGGGATTTCACGCAGGCAAGAGTCCCATAGGACTATATGGCAAGCACGAGCTGATCACATTTGCAGAACTGTTGTTAACCAATCCCTGATGGTGGTCCAATTTATTGTCATTAACTTTTGAAACCACCTTTGAGGCCTTGATCTTGCTCACCCACCAGGAAGTAAGGAGTCAGCCTGAGTAAGTTAGCGTGTCATTAGTCCCAACATTTCCCCATTTCTGTTTTATATTAAGGGTGTATCTGTCTTTGGTTGCCCCTGGGAGGGTCTTACTCATCATGGAACATCACCCTAGCAGTTTGGGGGTCCGCCTTACTCAAAGGTGTGCCTGTCTTAGGTTGTCCTCCTCTGAGGATCTTACCCATCATTGAGTACCATCTTAGCACTTCAGGCAGGCCCCTCAGGAGGAGCAGGGCTTAAGGGAAAGACACTTAGACCCCAGTGTCCTGATACCAGTGATCCATGATCCTATAGGGCTCCCAATCATCAATATGAAGGGCGGTATAATGCTGTCAGACCACCACCATGAGCTGCACAGATTTAGCCTGACTTTTCAGGAAATGGATAAGCTTATTGATTATGCAAGGCCCAAAGGTGAACACAAGAATAATGGTGATTAGCGGTCCCATAAGTGGGAAGAGGTAGGGGAGACACCCGTGTAACACAGTCCAGAGGAAATTAGAGTGGAGCTCGCTCCTGCGACATTCCAGAACTTCTTGTAGGTTTTTGTTTTACCTGTACAATGCCAGAGCAGTTGGCATTGAACAGGACTCTTCACCAAGGAACAGGAAAAACTCTCCTTCCTTCACCATTAGCAGATCCAAACCACGATGATTTTGCAGGATGACAGTGGCCAAGGAATCAAGTTGAGACCGTAGATCTAATGGCAACATATTGCATATCATCAATTATTTGTTGAGAAAGCTAATTATAGAGGTCAAGAGATGTGCTTATGCCTGAAATTCCTGTCCCCATTCCTGTGGCCACTCCTATCCCTAGTAGGAGGGGAATAATGTTTATTGTCCTTTTTGTTCATGGGTTGGAGTACTCCACAGATGGTATGGGTAGGGACTGATTATTTGGGAGGATTGTGATCTCTGAGAATAAGAGGGCAAGAGCACACATTCCTGTCCAGTTACCAGAGAGCACATTGGATGCTGGTCCTCCACAATAAAAGATCATACCATTTGGGGCAACTAGGGGTGTATTTGCAGTGGGAATAGTGATGTTTTTCCCCCATATATTAGGGTTCAAAGACCCCAGGTCCTCAGTTTGATTAGAGGTTGAGCTAGGAAGAAAACAGGTCACATTGGGGGAGCCAAAAGGGGTTATGTCACTATAGGGGGACAGTGACGCCATCCAGCAGAGTCAATTTGGTGCGGGGGACAAAAGAGTAGTGAGGCTCTTGAATTCAGAACGGTTTATTGATGAATCAGGAAACCTGGGAACTGGAACCTCAAACTTGGAACCTCCAACCTCAAACCCCGGTGCTCGAGGAGAGCTGACTTATATCCCCTCCAGGAGGTGAAGGGTAGGGCTGATGCCAATTATGCAAAGATTAGGCGAGGAGCTAGCTGCCCAATATGGTAAAGGTCAAAATGAGCAGGCATGATCAGGAGCACTCGGGAACACCTGTGCACGCGTTGTGTGTGAGGACTTAATTGGATACGGCCAATGACAAATCACCTGGGTGTGCTTATGTTAATCAACCTCCTCACCACCAGTGTGATCAAAGCAACCTCTGGCTGGCTGCCAGGCGCCATCCTGGTGCAGTCCACACGGCATAGCCCCCAACATCTCCCCCTTCCTTATATGAAATGAAAAGGAAGCTGGCAGGGATCGTGTCTGTCTTAGGTCCTGGGAATCAACATCCTGTCCTTACCTGTCATCAAAGGAATACCAAAGCAGGGTTGCCCCTTCTGTCGTAGGTTGGTACAGCATTTTCCTGTGGTTACCCATCTTTGACTACCGATCCAGCATACTAAGCCATATACTGGGAGATTCTCCCGCTTCAAAAGCGGCCATGGCCTATTTTATGATCACATTATGAGCCTATTGACTGACTTTGAGGTGTTTGTAGATGTAAAATAGATTCAACACAAGCATACCCAAGCTTATTAGTGTGGGACCTAAGAGATCCCCAAATTTGGTGCCAAATTGTGTTAGTTTATCTAATGCTCCCATGATAAGTCCTCCCGGTTTGACCTCAACCTTAGTGGCGTTCATGGCGAGGATCTGCCATCGAAGCTTTGCTACCAGCTCATCGAATCCATCCATCCATTGTTGTGCGATCTGCAAAAATAACTGTCTAGAGAAGTTCTCATTAGAAGTCACAAAAAGGAAAGGGAGAGCTAGGCACACAGGAGTATATGAAAAAGTAATGGTTTCATTCTCTCTACATATTTTAGTATTAACTTCACAACCTTATGATCAGTGCACTTTCCTTTACTTATAGACCCTCCTTTTACAAAAGCCAGGGGGCTTATATCCATACATGCCTTAGGCCCACATAAGGACCAAATGGATATTATTAATAGCTTTGGGCATGTAACCGGTGACATTTGTATTGGAGTTGTTTTCTTTATTTAAGGTAATATCTGTCAAAGTACAATCGATCGACTGCACACAAGGTGTGCCACTGCCAAAGGCGAGGCATAATGCATTCTCTAGTGATCAATTCAGGGCAAACTTGGAGTCCAATGGTGGTGTGTACCTAAGGGTAACTTGCCCAGTAGATTCATTAGTGGAAAAGAACTGAGGAAAGACTGCACCACCTTGAGAGACTGGAACCAGTCAAGGCAATACCCTGACTATTGTCCAGAACTGTTCACCCTGGATGAAATTCATCACCATCATCAGTAGCAGCAGGATACACAGAGGGCTCGGCTGCATCTTGACGAACCATCTTAATTGCTTTGACTAGCCTTTCTGGAATCCAAATCCAAATTATCATCTTTTCTTCCTGTGGAAATACACACACATGCCCTCTTCCCCAAATCAAGACCAGGGAAGGTCCTTTCCATTCTCCTGTTACAACATCTTTCCATAAAGCTTGTGGCTTTATGTCAGTGTCAACTGCAGCATGTTGATCCACTGCTGATTTTCCTGATTTATCCAAATTCAAAAAATTTAAGGTAAAAAGGGATATGGATAATCTGTTCTTAGGTGAATATGACTCCCCTATTGCCCCCCTTTTTTTTATTAAGGTCTTAATAGTTAGATGAGTTCTTTATATAATTCCTTGTCCCTGGGGGTTATAAGGAATCCCTGTGACATGATATATACCAAATGTAGAACAAAACTGTTTAAAGGTTAAGGATGTATAGCCTGAACCATTGTCTGTTTTTATTGTTTTTGGAATGCCCAGAATAGAAAAGGTATATAGGCAGTGATTTATAATATCTTGTTTTTTCACCTGACTGTAAGGAGGCCATAACAAATCCTGAATAAGTATCTATGGACACATGCATGTATCTAATCTTTCCAAATTCTGGGATATGAGTAACATCCATTTGCCATATATGGTTGGCTTGTAATCCTCTAGGGTTAACACCATTTTGAGGTACTGGGAGATAAGTGACACAATGTTGACCATTTTTTACAATAGTTCTAGTTTGTTCCTTAGTTAATCTAAAATGTTTTTGAAGAGTGTTAGTGTAACACGGAAGTTTTTATGAAAATTTTCTGCTTCTAAGAATGTGGAAAAAATATGTACGTCTCTAGTAGCTAAGTCTGCTAAAGCGTTACCCATACTGAGAGGTCCTGGTAACCCGGTATGAGTCCTAATATGTCCAACAAAAAATGATTCCTTACAGTCCCCAATTAACGTTTGAATTGTAGATAATGAGGAATGAATGGTAGATGCTAAGGGTATTTTTGGTACAATTTCTATGATATTTATAGCATTGACTATATATTTGCTGTCAGAGATCAGATTAAATGGCTGATTTGGGAACACTTGGAAAATTTGAAAAGTGGCTAGAAACTCTATCTTCTGGGCAGACTGTGAAGGATAAAGAAAAGTAAATGTCTGTGTTGGTGTGACTATAGCAGCTGTTCCATTACTGGACCCATCAGAAAAGCAAGTTATAACATTTGGTATGGGATCTTTTCTAGTGACCTTAGGAAATATGAATGGGTGTCTGATGAACATTTGGATCATTGGTTACCCACGGTAGTGGTTATTAAAATTTGGATTATAATTACATATAATGGTAGCCCATAATTCTGATTCTTGTGCAAGCTCAATTATAGTTTCTGGTTTATAAGGAGTGATAATGTTTTTTGGAACAATGCCAAAAATTCCTATAGCATTAGTTATTGCCTTTATTAACTTTCCCACTACTTCTGGATAACTCGTTAGAGTTATCTTTTGGCTCTAGTGAAGATGGACCCAATAAGTAGGTCCTTGTTGCCAGAACACTCCTGTAGGACTTCCTATGGTGGCTATTATTATCAGTAATATAGGCTTAGTTATGTCTACCCGATCTAAATATGCCTTAGTAATGTCATCTTCTACCTTACACAATGCTTTTCTAGCTTCTGTGGTAATTTCCCGGGGTGAGGCAGGATCATTACTTTCCTTAAGAATATCAAATAATGGTCCAAGGCCTTCAGTTGTTAATTTTAAATATGGTCTTACCCAGTTTATATCTCCCAAAAGTTTCTGGAAATCATTTAATGGTTTTAATCTATCCATCCTAAAAGTAACCTTTTGGGGTCGTATTAAGGTTTTGTCAATAATGGCACCAAGGTAGGTAATGGGGCAAGAACTCTGTAATTTATCCTCTGCTATCTCTAGTTCGAATCAAAGAAGATTTTTGACCACTCCATCATATACTCTAAAAAGTTTGTCTTGATCAGGATGAGCTAACAAGACATCATCCATATAATGATAGATCTTTAGGTCTTTATCCAATTTTCTAATAGGTTGTAAAGCTTTGTCTACGTAGACCTGACACATAGTGGGGCTATTGGCCATGCCTTGTGGCAATGCTGTCCATTCATATCTTTGATCAGGTCCTTCGTGGTTAGTAGCTGGTACAGTAAAAGCAAATCTGCAAGTATCTTTCTTATGAAGTGGTATAGAAAAGAAGCAATCTTTTATGTCTAAAACTATAATTCTCCAATCCTTTGGAATAGCAGACAATTGAGGGAGGCCGGATTGAGCTGCTCCCATTATTACCATTTGATTATTAATTGCTCTAAGATCTTGGAGGAGTCACCACTTTCCTGATTTCTTTTTAATTATAAAGATAGGTGTATTGAAAGGAGTTGTAGAAGGTTGTAGATGTCCTAAGGCCAGTTGTTGCCTTACTAACTCTCTGGCTGCTTGTAACTTTTGAACATTGAGGGGCCACTGAGGTATCCAAACAGACTTTTGTGATTTCCATGTAATTTTTATTGGCTCAATGGCCCCCTCTGAAAACCAAGTCCCTCTTTATTACTCCTCCTCATAGCTTGGACGGGTCCACTTATTCCCTGTGAATGTGCTCCTAGTCATTTTCCAGGTATAGATCCCTGGTTCACCAAGATATTGCAAACTATCAGGTTAATATGCATATGTTCATTAGTCAACTTGATCTGTAATTGTCTTAATATGTCTCTCCCCCATAAATAACAGGTAAATCTCTTAAGACATAGGGTTGGAAAGTACTGTAATTTCCTTCTGTATCTGTCCATTTCAATAACTGTGCACTCCCAGGTGGGTTTGAGGCAACCCCCAAACCTCATAAGGTCTGGTCAGCCTTTTTAAGAGGCCAATCTTTTGGCCATTGGGTCAATGTTATAATACTAAGATCAGCTCCAGTGTCTAATAACCCATTAAATTCCTTGTCATTTATTCTTATAGTATACAGGGAGCAAGTGTTTAGATCTAAGGCAAGAATGGTCACAGGTTCCCCCGTGAATCCAAACCCATTTTATTTCTTTTATTATTTTTTGCTAAATATTTGTCATGTTCACTGGATATCACCAGTATTTGTGCTATTTTATCCCCTGATTTATAACAGAAATACCTTTAGGGAAATGACCATTATTTTTAATCTCTCCCTCATAATCTGGATCAATTACTCCTGGTGTTATATGGAGTCCTCTTAGGGCAGCAGAATTGTGCCCTAATAGTAAACCTACTGTTCCCAATTTAAGAGGTCCATAGATATCTGTAGGTATTAATTGAACCCCCATTTCTGAAGTTAATACTATTCTGGCGGCAGCACAGAGGTTCAATCCTGTGCTTCCTGTTGTATGTCTGATGAGGGAATTAATGGATAATGGGTTTGAGGGATCATTCTGATGGGATCCGCCACTGGCTGTCCTTCCTTCAGGGCTCCAAATATTTGTAGGGCCTGAGCCCGAGGGCCCCTCATATCATTTTTTGGGAGTGGTTTTCCTTTAATGTTAATTACAAATTTATACTCACTTGCCCAATGTTTTCCTTTTTTACATTTTGGTCATACTCCGGGTATTTTTTTGTATGTACTATGACTTGGGTTTGGACAGTCCCTTTTAAAATGTTCTGGCTTTCCACATGAAAAACAGCTTTTGGGTTTGACCTTCATAGCTTGAGCTACTCCTTGAGTGACAGCAGCTGCTAGTACTTGACCCTGTATAGCTGACTCATTAATATCTCTGAATATTTTTAAATAGGTATTGAGATCCTGATTTTTCCATGGCCTAATTACTTTCCTGCACCATTTATTAGCTTGTTCATATGCTAACTGTTTTATTAAAGGCATTGCTTGTTTTGAATCCCCAAACACTCTGCCTGCTGTTTATAACAGATGGTCTACAAACTCTGCATATGGTTCATTGGAGCCCTATATAACCTTGGATAATTGCCCTTGCAAGTCCCCACGACCTTGCAATGTTTTCCACGCTCTAACAGTGGTGGTAGCTATCTGAAGATAGACCGCTGGATCATATGTAATTTGTTGCTGTTGTTCAGCGTATGGTCCTTGTCCCAGCAACATATCCAGGTTCCGTTGATGGAAACCTGCAGCTGCATTTCTACGAGCCGTCTCTGCACAGAGCTCTTGATTGATTACTTTCCACATTAAATATTGTCCACCATCCAAAACTGCTTGATACATACTCGCCCAAGCACTAGGAGTCAGATTAAGTGTTGCGATGGATTCCACCATACTCATGGTAAATGGAGCTTGGGGCCCATAAGTAGCGACTGCCTCTTTAAGATTTTTTACTGTTTTAAATTCTAGGGCCTGATGAAATCGCTGCCCCTGATGTCTGCCAAGACTGGGCAGGAAAGTCTTAATGGGCCTTCCACAGGGTTCCAGCGATCCCTGGTATTACTTGGGACTCCAAGACCGACAAGAGTGCCCAGAAAATGTCAGGTCTTCCCACCTTTTATCATAAGGGGGAGCTGAGGGGGTAATTATCTCATGATCTTTCCTGCCTTTTAGCAACTTTTCAATGCTATCTCGCTTATTTTCTAGTTCCTCCCCAGTATCTCCTTCCTCCTCAGAACCTCCTTCCTGTTCTTGGCTACTCCAGCTAACTTTCTCCTCAATCTCTTCTAGCACTTCTCCTTCTTGTAATATATTTTTTATGCCTCCTTTTTGAATTATCCCTTCAGACTGATTTTGTGATATTTCCAAACCCATCTTTTACTAGTAAATAAGTTTGATACAGGACAAACAAAGACCACACTAACAGTAGTACAAACACACAAACACTAAATACATGCACTCTGGAGCTCCTTTACACTTCATCACCTGGCCAGCTTTCCTGAGTGCCTAACTGCCTTAGAAAGACAGGGCCTCAGCTTACCTGAGTGCCTAACTGCCTTACAGACAGGGGTCCAGCTTACCTGAGCACCTAACTGCCCTAGATACAGGGCCTCAGCTTACCTAAGTACCTAACTGCCCTAGAGACAGGGTCTCAGCTTACCTGAGCACCTAACTGCCCTGGAGACAGGGGCTCATCTTACCCTGGTCAGCTATCCTGAGCACCTAACTGCCTCAGAGAGACAGGGCCTCAGCTTACCTGAGCACCTAACTGCCTCAGAAAGACAGGGCCTCAGCTTACCTCGCTACTTAGAGCAAGACTCTTGAATTTGACAAACACACAAAGAACACAAAATACACACACTTTTGCATTTCACTACCTGGCCAGCTATCTTGAGCATCTAACTGCCTTAGAGACAGGGGCTGCAGCTTACCTTGCTACTCACTGTTTGAGTTCTCGGGAGGGGAGATGAACTCAGAATTCCCCATATGGGCCACGATTTGATGTCATCCAGTAGAATCAATTTGGCGCAGGTGACAAAAGAGTAGCGAGGCTCTTGAATTCGGAATGGTTTATTGATGAATCAGGATACCTGGGAACTGGAACCTCCAACCTCGAACCTGGGGCCTTGAATCTCGAACCCCAATGCTCAAGGAGAGCCGGCTTATATCCCCTCCAGGAGGTGAAGGGTAGGGCTGACACCAATTATGCAAAGATTAGGCGAGGAGCTAGTTGCCCAATTATGGTAAAGGTCAAAACGAGTAGGCACAATCAGGAGCACTCGGGAACACCTGTGCACGCGTTGTGTGTGTGAACTTAATTGGATATGGCCAATGACAAATCACCTGGGTGTGCTTATGTTAATCAACCTCCTCACCACCGATGTGATCAAAGCAACCTCTGGCTATTTGTCAGGTGCCATCCTGGCACAGTCCGCATGGCATAGCCCCCAACAGGACAGTATAGGGCAACTGGAGGAGAAGGTTACGGTTTCATCAGGGGTTAGCAGAAGACCCGTGACCCTAAGGGGTCCATTGCAAAAGCAAAGCCAGCAGTCTTCTGCAAGAGGGGGGTTAGTGAAATTTAAAAGCTGAAATGTAGCCTGCAAGATGGCCTGAGTTTCAGGATCAAGGTTGAGATCTCCCCTCAGCTCTAGTAAGGCTAAGGGGTGATAAACAGGGAGCCTAGAGCTTGATTTTTCTTGCTTTTGTATAGTCATTTCAATTTGTTTACCTCATGCCCAATCTTGAACCCTACCTCCATCACTTTGCCCCGGGGGAGGCAGGAGGAACCAGCACATGTCCTTAAACTGTTCCACAGGGCATGAAAGTCCTATGCCACTTTGAGGCCCTTTGGACTAGCTGGTCCACAGAATTTGTCCCCCATTGTTTTTACATTGAGAGGCATCTCCATAGCAGTAGACCAGCATGGAATTATAGGTCATTGTACATGCCTTAGGACAGGGCAGGGGCCCCGAAGGTTTGCTAGGTAGGGGTGCAGATTTTTTCCAGCAGGCACTATCCCCTATTTTGACCCCACAGCCATAAGTAGCAACCACTATGGCCACCCACTTACCATGGGGACCCTGAGACAGTGTGCAAGATAGTCTTGAGGTATAACTCCTCGGTGTAAGGTGAATTCTAAAGGAGTAGAAGCGGGAAGCTCTTAGGAGTCTCCCTTGAATAATCATAAAGACTGTGAATTGGAGTAGGGATCTCATAGTGAATTAGGGGCTCTCAGTGTGATTAGAATACTTGTGATAAACATCCAAAAATGTGATGCCTAGGATGAACATCAGAAGAGAGATGATGAGAAGTCCAGTAACAATGAGGCAGAGAGTATAAAAGAAGGAATATTATACCTCAAGAGGGTCTGCCAGCACTTATGAGCAGGTCAGGACCACACCAGTATCCAGTTAATGGATCTTTCCACTGGACTTCAATCTTAAGGTAAGGCACTTGATTAGCCCAGTGTTGCTGGAAGGCAGTTAAGGGTTGATTTTTTGAAAAATTTAAAATATTTAATGTAAGCATTGCTATTCTTAATTGATCATGGGGGTTACTTTCCCTTTTTTGTTTTATTAGTTGATTTTTTAAAGTTTTATTATATCTTTTAATTATGGCTTGCCCTTTTGGATTATATGGGATCCCTGTGGTGTGTTTAATATGCCAATTGTTGAAGAATTCTTGTAATGATTTACTTGTAAAGCAGGGTCCATTATCTCTTTTGATTTATTGAGGCAAGCCTAAAATGGCAAAACATTGTAAGAAATGACTTTCAGTGTGCTTGGCCTTTTCACCAGAGTGAGCAGTGGCCCAGTAGTCATGGGAGTAAGTATCAATAAACATAAATATATATTTTAATTTTCCAAATGCTGCATAATGAGTTACATCAGTCTGCCAGATAATGTTAGGTTTTAAACCTCTTGGGTTTGCCCTGGGGGATTGGAGAGGTGTAATCTGTAAGAAAGGTAGGCAAGATTTGCAGGTTCTTACAATTTTTTAAAAATCCTTTACGGGGACCAAAGGAAACTTATGATGTAACACTCTCCAATTTAAATGGGTCAGGTCATGAAGGCCTTGGGCTAGTTGTAAATCCTGTTGAGGTTGGGCCATAGCTATTGAGGTCCCTGATGTGGCTAACTGGTCGGCTACAGAGTTGTCTGTGCAAGGGAGCCGAGTAGATTTTGATGTCCTCTTTGATGCTGTAAGAATATGGGTTCAGCCTGCTCCTTTAACAAGGACTGTACCTGAATCATCAAGGGAGTATATAGTATACTATACCAATGTAGGTAGCAGGTTTATCACATATAGGCTATCTGAGAAAGGATTCATAGGTTTTTGTACTTGAGTTAGGGCCATAGCAACTGCATATAACTCCTTAAATTGTGCTGACCTGAAAACTGGTTCAAAATGGTTAATCACTTCCTCTTTCACTAATCTGAGAGATGGGGGGGTAAATTACAACAGCAGATTCCTCTTTTCCTCCATCTGTGAATACATTTACAGCTTTAGGGAGGGGTTTAGTGGAAAAAATAGAGGGGGTGCCCATTTCACTTTGCAAATGAGGACACCCATTTGGTTGACCCATAATGGCAGTCAATCTTCCCTAAGAAGTCCTCCAATGCACAGGATACTCTATTGTTATTCCTTTGAACCCATTCAAAATCTGACAGGTGATAGGGCACTGACAAAACATCAGGCTCTTTTCCATAGTGCCTAAGGGTGGCATCCCTGCCTTTAATTATAAGGTCAGCCAATTGGTCAAGGTGAGCGTAGACCCTGGAAGCCCCCCATATGACTGCGTGTATCCATCGAAGGGGCTCTCCCTGCTGAGTTAGGGCTGCAATGGACAGTTGAGAACCGGGGAGAATCCAGATGCTAAGGGGGTCTTCAGTCTGGTATCAAGCCAACCGGGTAGAGTTAAGGGCTACTTCTATTTTTTGGAGTATATGTTGATGGTCTTGAGTTAGGGTAACAAAGTCTGTAGAATCTTTGTCCTGTAGCAGGTCAAAGAGAGGGAGGATGTCCTCCATAGAGATAGGAAGCCATGGTCCCAACCAATTAAGCTCTCCTAATAACTTTTTAAATCAACCAAGGAATAAGAGGATTGGAGGAGTAATTGAGGTTTAAGGGGACAAACAGAATCCAATTTGAGCTCAGTTCCCAGTATCTTGAAGAGAGGGACAGTTTGGACCTTTTCATTAGATATATGTAGTCCTCCTTTCTCCAAAAGGCCTTGGAATTCCTTGTATGTGGAGTTTAGTTGTAAGGCATCAGTGTTTCCTATAATAATATTGTCCATATAAATATACAAGGTAATTTGTGACCTTTTTTGTAGGGGTTGAAGGAGCTCAGAAACAAAATGTTGACAAAAGGCAGGGCTATTAGCCATGCCTTGGGATAGAGCCACCCATTCATAATGTTCATCTGGCCCTTGGTAATTGGTAGAGGGCACTGAGAAAGCAAACTTCTCACAATCATCTTGGTGGAGTGGTATTGAGAAGAAACAAACTTTGATATCAATAACAAGAAGCAAGAGATCTCTTGGGATAGAGGGGATCCAGGGAAGACCTCTTAAAGGGGTTCCTACCAGAACCATACAACTATTAATTTTCCTGAGATCTTAAAGCATCCTCCATTTTCCTGATGTTTTTTGGATGACAAAAACTAGACTATTCCAGGGACTTAGAGATGGTCTGATATGACCTAAAGTCAGTTTTTCTTTTACAATATCTCTTAAATGTTGGAGCTTATTTTGGGGTAATGGCCACTCTTCCACCCATACTGGGGGGCCTGGGAGCCTTTGGATGGCTGACATCATTGGAACAGTGGCCTTTAGGGTTGGGGGTTGGTCTTATCCCAGGGGGCTGGGACCTTTTGCCTAGGTGCCACAAAAGGAGGGTCCCCTCTATAATTACTAAAAGGGCCAGGCAGATTGAACTGTTGTTCATATTCCTCCTGCTCAAGGAGGTCATCATACACTGCCTTGTGATTAGTCGTTATATAGACCTCAGCTTCCCCCAAAATATCTTGTTCTAATAGATTTGCAGTAAGACCTGAGGCTATGAGGGGGTGCACGTCTCTCTGGGCACCGTCCACATCCAGCCATTTCAGCCAATCTTTGGTCTCTTCTGATTTAATATCACCTCCTACCCCTAGCAACTGGGGGCCAGGAATCAACCTCCATTGAGGTGGAACTTCCTCCTTTCTTAACACAGTCCTATCTGCTCCAGTGTCAATGAGGCAATGGAACTTATTTCCTGCTATAAAAATGTCCATTTTGGGGGGCTGGGGAGACAGCTCAGTCGGTAAAGTGCTTGCCTTGCAGGCACAAGGCTCTGGGTTCAATCCCCAGCACCGCAAAAAAAAAAAAAAAAAAAAAAGGCCATTTTTGGCCTGGCCCCAGGGACAATGGGAACAGCCCAATGTGCCTCAGAGGGGCTATCGGGGGAGAAACCTCCTTTGTGTGATGGGGTTGGAGGGTGCCTCTTGATTAGTTTAAAGGTTTCCCCTCAATGTCAAATTTAGATTTGCAATCCCTCTGCCAATGGAATCCCTTTCTGCATCTTGGGCAAGGCATCTTGGGGGTGACCGGTCTTTGAGTTGAACCCATAAAGCACTGGGGCAGAGCCTCAGAATGCACCTGACCTGTAGGACAATCCCTCTTGAAGTGGCCTGGTTGAGTGCAGCCATAGCATACTCCTTTGCCCTTAGTTGTAACTGGTGACAAGTCTGCCATGAGATCCTCAGCAAGTGAGGCAGTTTGGACCTGTAGGGCTGCGACAAAGGACTGAGAATGATGCGCTTGCATGCCAATATCTTTGGTAGTCACAATCCACCTTCCCATGGAGTGATCTTTCATCCCTGCACAGGCCAATTTGTGATCAGTAGTCATTCCTTCCCAAACTAACATTTTAACAAATTGATCTCTTAGGGGCCCTGGAGGAAATTTTCTCTGAAGGCTTCTTTCTACCCTTTTGATGAAGGTTGCTAGGTCCTCAGTTGCCTTCTGGGTAATCCCTGCGATGGGGGGTTCTGAGGGGCCCTCTTCTAGCTTTATCCATGCCACTAACCCTAGGACTCTTACTTGGTCTTGATATGGGGCCGGGATGGCAGTCTGTAAGAGGCCAGTAGAGAATTGGTCACTGGACCCCGAGAGCATCCCATAAGTAACCGGAATGGGAGGGTTAGCAGCCTGGTTCCGTTCAGCCTGAGCATGGCATTCTTCATTAAAAAAGGCACACCACCTTAGATATAAAGGATCAGGAAGGACAGTTTTAGTTAGGTTCTTTCTATCCTGAGTGGTGCACTTCTGGTGGGTGAGGCCCTGGAGGCCCATCCTCTGAAACTGCTTTCTTTAGTTCCTTTAAATCTTGTGCCTCCCATGGGTACAATATAGCAGGCTGGTTACCCCCTGGGTTGGCATTTACTGGGAAGACCATACAGGGAGGGGGGGAGGTTAGAGTCAGTGAGTTCTCTCCCAGTATAATAAAATGACTGTGGGGAAGAATTCCAGCCATCCGGACAAGATGGTGGCAATGAGCCTCCCCAGGGCAGAAGTGGGCCCTCGCTATGTGTAGAGGCTGGCTGCCCTCATGGTTTCTTTGGATGGGGCGGTAGTAACCATTCCCCAGGTGAGGGTGGGCAATAAGGAGGAGGGCAAGGGCTTTCATTGGAGTCTGATGTGACCCCAGAATCAGGTGCAGCCATGGGCAAAATATTCAAAAATGATATCAAAGGGGTCGAAGGGCTCTCCTTTAATATCCTCAACCTTGGGAGGAGCAGATGGAGATGGATTGGGCTCCTCATTAAAGGTTTCCCAATGTTGTTTACTATGTGGCAAGTTTCCTGAAGGAGTTGCAATGTGGAGGAGCCAGTGTTTCTTTAGGTGGCAGCTCTTTGGGGGGAAACTTGGAGCCCCCTTTGGGAGGTCCTGGAGAGAAGCAGGCCTTAAGGGCAGATAATGTAGGGTAAATTCCCAATCCCTAAATTGATTTCTCTCTTCCTAACAAGTTGTTCTACACGATCCCATGTGGACAAGTCAAAAAGATTAGCGACAGGAAGCCAAGGGGCCACCCGACTAAAGTTGTCCCAGGTTTTTTCCGCCTGTGTATCAGACAACTCAAGGTCCCTACTTTTTAGCATAAGCTTAAGAGCCTTGAGTGCAGGGTCATCATATGGGTGTGCATTTGCCCCATACTTTCAGGGATGCCCTTACCTCGGAACTTGTTTAGCCCGATCCGCCAGTACTTTCGGTTTTGTAGCTGCTCCTTCACTTTGGCTGTGGCTTCTTTGAATAGCCTTGAGGTGCCCTACGTAGGGCACCAAATGTTGGGGTCTTTGGCCCCCTTGTTCTTCTCAACCAGTGACAAGGGAAGGGAGCGCTCCCCAACAAGGTCAGACCAGGAAACGTGGGGCAGACTGACCACCTGCACCCAGCCCTCCTGGCAGAGGACAATCAGACGCATCAGGGAGACGAGCCACAGCAGAAACTCATTTATTGAGGAAGTCACACAGATTTTATATAGGGTGAAGGCTAGGCAGGAACCAATCAGCTTAAAGGTCAATAAGGCATGGGGTCGGGGTGGGGGTTCACACATAGGACTATATGGCAAGCACAAGCTGATCACTTTTGCAGAACTGTTGTTAACCAATCCCTGATGGTGGTCCCATTTATTGTCATTAACTTTTGAAACCGCCTTTGAGGCCTTGATCTTGCTTACCCTCCAGGAAGTAAGGAGTCAGCCTGAGTCAGTTAACGTGTCATTAGTCCCAACGTTCTCTCACCTGAGAGATTAACCACCTGATATGCTAGACTCTAATGATCCTAGAGAAAAAGAAATCACAGGCTTGGGTTACCTAAAAATATCTAAAAAACCCACCCACACCACCCTCCTCCTTAAGACTCCAAGATTTTCCATCCTGTGAAAGGGAAAAGCTTTTTGTGACCACTTAAACCAGATGCTGCTCATGGACTAAATTTTGTCTTCCTTAGAAAGCACTATGCAGTCACTGTGTCTTTCAGGAGTCAGGCTGTGGTCTGTGCCCTTTTCTCTCACAGTCAGTCACTCTACTTTCTGTTGCTCAACCATAATTTACAACTGAGCTTCAATATGGCTACCTCTGGGTCCTCTCCCAGTGTTGGTGGGGGATAACCAAGAGGGGAGGCTGCTTCCCACCATCCAAGATTAAGCACAAATGCACCAGGAGGAGAGCTGAGTACTGGGCAAGTGACAAAGTCTAAGGCGGTCAAAGTTCTGGACCATTTAAGGGTCAAGCTTGTTCCAAGGAAACAGGATTCCAAGGAAGACTGGTCTTGTTGGAAAGGGATAGGAGACAACAGAATTCCTTCCCCAACCAAAAATTCTCTTTACTCACTCTGGTTTTACTATTTTGGGTAAGAACTTTAAGTTTTACAGATTATCTTCATACTAGCTAAAAACTAGAGGAACCTAAATATTAAAGAGGAGCAGTATGGATGAATCAATTGATACTTTGTTCCACAACTCTTATGCAGACTTAAGAATGATAGTTTAAAAATAAGGTGGTTTAAGTAACACAGAAAATACTCAAATGTAAAAAAAAAAAAATAGAAAATTGCATGTATGATGGGATTACTACTGTGCCATCTGATGATGTTCTTTTTGAGCTAGAGGTCTCAAACATATTCAATTATAGTGCTGCTGGTAAACTTGTGGGGTGGTGTGCAGAAATATAGAGATATGTAACCTGATTAGACTCACTGTCCCCACTTAGAGCCTCAGAGCTGCCTGGGACACCCAACTCTCTCCTGCAAACCCTACACAGCTGCCACTGGGAACTAATATTAGGAAACTCGTCTAGGTGTGCCTAGCCTGTCCTGTTTCATGGAAGGTGCCATGCCAAGAATAATGGCACTGGATATTGTGAAATCCAAGTCATCTTGAGCATTTTTCCCCTAGATATTCAGAATTGAAATGAACATTCCCATGGGACTAAATGTGTCAATGTTGTCTGGGCATTGAGCCCTGACCCTGACCTCAGGAATTTTACCATTCAGGGTGAATATTCACAAGTGAATCTTTAGCTTCTGGCTGCTCCTCTAGCATTGTAAGGGAATTCAAGGTTGCCAGACTATCCTGTCAGTCACTGCTGCAGTTCTCTGAGTCTTTTTCTCTCTTCCCCTGCTGCCTGACCCCCCTCAGCAGGACCCCACAAGGGAGTTCCTTCATTAACACTGTTGAAGGTCATATGTTGATAGGCCGTTTGTTAACACTAGGATGAAACTAAAGCCCTGGTACCCTTACTGTCTTCACTAATTTATTTAAATTTATTTTTATTGTAAACAAATGAAATATATGTTGTTTCTGTTTGTACATGAAGTAAAGGCATACCATTTGTGTAATCATACATTTACATGGAGTAAGGGTGTTTGATTCATTCTGTTACTTTTCCCTTCCCCCCACCCCTCCCACTTCTCTTTTCACTCTATACAGTCCCTCCTTCCTCCATTCTTGCCCCCCTCCCAATCCCCCATTATGTGTCATCATCTGCTTATCAGCGAGATCATTCATCCTTTGGTTTTTAGAGATTGGCTTATCTCACTTAGCATGACATTCTCCAACTTCATCCATTTGCCTGCAAATGCCATAATTTTATTAATCTTTATGGCTGAGTAATATTCCACTATATATAATTATTATTATATTATTATTTATATATTTATATATATATTATATATTTATATAAATATATTTATATATATTTATATTTATATATTTATATATATATTTATATATTATATTATATTTATATTATATATAAATATATATATATAAAATATGTCTATATTTATATAATATATATTATTTTTATATTAATATACATATATATAGATAGATAGATAGATAGATAGATAGATAGATAGATCTCACAGTTTCTTTATTCATCACTGATGGACATCTAGGTTGGTTCCACAATCTGGCTATTGTGAATTGAGCAGCTATAAACATCTATGTGGCTGTATCTCTGTAGTATGTTGATTTTAAGTCCTTTGGGTACAGGACAAGGTGTGGGATAGCTGGGTCAAATGGTGGTTCCATTCCAAGATTTCTGAGGAATCTCCACACTGCTTTCCAGAGTGGCTGCACTAATTTGCAACTCCACCAGCAATGTATGAGTGTACCTTTTTCCCCACATCCTCGCCAACACCTATTGTTGCTTGTATTCTTTTTTTTTTTTTTTTTTTTT